>NC_049995.1:727651-729473 GCF_000003815.2 Branchiostoma floridae | reverse complement strand
AAGAAAACCGAGGCATCATGAACAAAATCAGTGGTCAATGGTCAAACCAAATATGTCAACAGTGGAATGGAGGTCAGAGTTCAAGATGCTACATGTGGCACGTCCCTTGTTCGAAGAAAACAATTGGATAATACAATACGGAGACAACGCAATAACGTTACATCTTTGGTTGTGATAAGGCCTAAGAAATTCCAGTAGTGGAGCGAAACTGACTGTATCTTCATCTATCTTGCTACGACAGTATGTAACAATGTAAGATGAGCTATACGTGCAACGTATCGATGTTTCGAGCATTTATATTTTGAACTCGATAAAACGTAGTTCTTGTGATCGGGAAGGTTATAAGAAGGGCAACAAAAAGCGCACGGAAACATTGCGTCTGGGTGTGATTGTGACGTCACGCGTACACACCTTTCCACAATCAACCGGATCCCATAAGTACTGTAGAGTAGAGTAGAGTAGAGTAGAATAATTATTTAAATGATACCTAAAAATCACATATGCTGTAGTTATATCTGCTCTAGAACGTACCATATCGATTTCTTTGCCTGACTTGTGCGATCTTGTGCTCCTTTTCAACGTTTGTAATGATCATTACAAACGTTAGCGATAAATTAGTGAGAAGTGGAGAGATACAAATCCTCAACTCTCGAGCAGGGTCTCGAAGTTTTTTTTTTTTTTCATCTCGCCATGTAGACGTGTTAATTAACCACCACAAGCGAGTCTATCTGCAGGAGTACGGGGATTAGAATCCCGCTGTGCGTTGGAAGTCACACCCCCTCCCCTGTCAGGCAGATGAAACCCTATCACGGTGACAGAGTCACCCTGCCAAAAGTTCTGCATCTGGCCAACGTAAGATCACGTAATTGGAGACTTTTTAATACATCCTGCTACAGGCACTATAAAGCAAGCTATCGGAATGATCCGTAATCTAACTTCTACTGGACTACCTGAGTCTGGTGGTTAGGATTGTTGACTCGGGACCTAAAAGTTTCAGGTCAAATCCTTGACATGGTTTATCGATGTTCATTACCCATTCATTTGGAATTTTCGTTTAACTTTCTTAATCACATGACTCTCACATGACTCACGGGTTAGTATGGGTGACTACCTGCGTTACTTAGGGGGTATTCTGCGAAGTTCGAACAGATGTTACTAGTGCGGTCGTGGGCTAGTAGTGGCTGCGATATTTTCTTCTGCCTCCCTCCACCGAAACATGATACTTGGATGATAATTACGGCGCTCCTAGGCTGGGCCGTTAGGGTGTCGTTCCAAGCCACGAGCAAACAGTAGGGAAATCTCCAAGCAGAGGTTCATCACCGGTTATTTTTGTCGTATTTGACTTTGGCGTTTTTCTATCTAATTTGTTTTACCACATAAAGAAAAATTGAAAGCCTACAACCGTCCAAAAACAACCGGAGCACATGAAGAAAGAAAAACATAGAAAGTCCTACAAAAATGCCAAAAACACGTATTATAAAACGGCCGGAGCCGAACTTCTGCTTGGAGGGTGACAGATGAGCAAATCTCAATGTGATTTCAGTGGATCAAATATTCAGTTCTATGACCCTACAGAGGGTGTACTGACTACACTTGAGTTTGCGGGAAAAATAGGCTAGATGCTTTTACTTTAAAGGGTCCCTAACATAAGGTAGAATCCGTGGTATTTATCTAATTGAAGTAAATATGTAAGTGTAAGAGCATTTGTTTCAAACTCATGAAGCCTGATAAAAAGTATAAATGACAACAACCTTTCCCTTCTTTGAGAGTACATTTTTCTTACACTACCATAACAAAAATTTGTACCAAGAAAGACGTATTG
>NC_049995.1:725225-726934 GCF_000003815.2 Branchiostoma floridae | reverse complement strand
TTTTTGTGGCGTTCTGTAGCCAAGGCTTTTCGAGTCGGGCTAGCTGGTCTGGTTACCAACAAGAAATTAACTAACTTTTAGCTTATACGTCGGATTTTTCTACGCAACCAAAATAAGTGGTTACAATGACGCTGAACATTGTGATTTGATAGAGAAAGGACTATTTACTCCTTGATTAGAGCAAATACCTGCATACATTTGGATATTCGAGCGTGCAGGTACAAGAAAGAGCTGTCAGGTGTCACAAGGATTGGAGAGCAAAAGGGTCGGTCCATGCTTCATATATACAAGTTATTTATCAGTGGACATAATTATCTAACAGCACCGAAGGCTTTCTCTTGTGTTGTGAAATCACCGTAGTGTCTGCTTGGAGATGAGAACCCACATGGTGATTTGATTAACAGAGCAGCGATATCCTGTTTATTTCAGGGACTCAACCATGACGGAGGGAACAAGACAGTAACAGGAGAGAGAGCCTGGCATCTAAACAGTTTTGTCCTTTTCTGGACAGTGCTTGCTTGAAAAAAGTAATTGCAATCAAAAGAATACTTGTAAACATTTTACGGATTGCGTGACATCATGGCCGGGAATCCTTTTCATGAATTTTGCAGAATTGGGCCAAATACAGACTACTGGCATGCCACCGAGTACTACAATGCTATGCTGTGCTAGTAACCAGGATGACACTGGATCCCTGCTGATCGTTCATCAAGATAAGAGGGTCAACCGGCCACTGAGCATCGGCTGTGGCCCTGTGCCCTGGCATGCCAGGTCCGGACTGAGTACAAGATCACAACATTGATAAGGAAAGGACACTCTATCTGGGGCCTACACTACAGTATAGAGCCTGGTGTAGTTGGAGATCAGAACCGTTACGAGTACTAATTTGTGAATCAAATGGAGTGATTTACAACATAACACGTACTGTAAGGTTAATTCCTTTTCCCAATGAAGAGAGTAGTTTCAGCCAGAAATTGGTCATCATTCATACAACCAAACACATTATCATATAGAGGTCAAATATGAATTCTAGCTAGTCTCTATCGGAATCCCATCAGCTGAAATTTAGAGTGACCATAGCAGGAGTTTAACTGTTTAACTTTAAACAACACTTGACTAGGCTGGTATAAAAACAACTTTCAACTAAAAGAAAACAAGACCGAATTTTAGCGATGATGACCTTAGCCCGGATATACCAGACCCCAGCCCGATCTCAAAGACATTTTTGAGATCGGGCTGGGGTCTGGTATCCAAGCCAGGCTATCGAAACATCTGCTTGATTTTCCACCCCACCCAACATCTGCTTTGGCCTTCACGACCCACACTAAAATCATGTCAAGTAAATTCAACTTGAAGGAGTAACTCATTGATCAAAATAATGAGGGAGGGGGTCTCACTAGTTTATGGCAAATGTAGGCTCTATTAGTATATGGGTAATGGAATGTGGGCTTGATCAAAAAAGCGATTTTCCGTGTTGCCAGGTCACCAGTCACATGATCAGATCATAGGAATCAAAATAATTTCCAACCTTCTTCGTGTACGATTAGACTTTACACATGTACAGTTCTGGTGATATTATTAATACAATGGTATCCAAAACAAAGTCTGCAAACCTTGTTCGCGTGTGTAACATCCACCGTGTCCTTGCAAAAACATTGCGCCAAAACTAAACAGCCCCCCACCCCACCCCGTAACTAGAGCAACTCATC
>NC_049995.1:719310-723469 GCF_000003815.2 Branchiostoma floridae | reverse complement strand
TGCCGTTTTCTGGATATCCAGGATTCGTCCTCCTGTTCAAGCCGTTTCCTGGATGTCCAGGATGTGGACCAGGCCTTGTGTGACAAAGGGACGCCATCTGGATGCTATTAACACGTTACCGTGAATGTGTCGCTATACGGAAAACAACAGTAACTTTATCCCAACTTGACTGCCATTTGTTAATTCATTACGCAAAAAGCATTTTGGGCCTGATACGTAAGTAACATGTAAATATCAAAGTATTATTATCAACATTCGTTTAAGTTCTGTAATGTAACACCAGGATCAACAGAATAAACTGCACGATCTTCTTGCGGGGAGATACAAAGATGGCGGCTTTCTGACGAAAACAACATGCCCCCGCCCTCCGCATAGTCTCCTCCCTCGAAAACAGGAAGCTCCACCCCCACGTACACGTTCTGGATAAACACCGTCGCCTATCCAGGAAGCGTCCTGTTTGCGACGATTTCTGGATATCCAGGAATCGTCCTTCTGCTCAGGACGATTCCTGGATATCCAGGATTCGGCATATTACGAAAGTTAGATACTGACGAAAGTTGGATACAACAGGCTGCCCGTTTATGAGAAATGGAGAGACAACAAATACAGGTAGGAAATCGTGTTATGCTGATATTGTCGAGTATGCAGTGCTAGTATCATGGTA
This sequence comes from Branchiostoma floridae, assembly GCF_000003815.2. NCBI lineage: Eukaryota > Metazoa > Chordata > Leptocardii > Amphioxiformes > Branchiostomatidae > Branchiostoma > Branchiostoma floridae. The sequence continues at coordinate 722,805 of NC_049995.1, read as the reverse complement.
TGGTAATAGATTATGGTTGACGATGCTGGACCTTACGCACAGTGTGAGATGAGTTGCTCTAGTTACGGGGTGGGGTGGGGGGGCTGTTTAGTTTTGGCGCCATTTTTGCAAGGACACGGTGCCTTGTTATACACGCGAACAAGGTTTGCAGACTTTTGTCTTGGATACCATTGTATTAATAATATCACCAGAACTGTACATGTGTAAAGTCTAATCGTACACGAAGAAGGTTGGAAATCGTTTTGATTCCTTTGATCTGATCATGTGACTGGTGACCTGGCAACACGGAAAATCGCTTTTTTGATCAAGCCCACATTCCATTACCCATATACTAATAGAGCCTACATTTGCCATAAACTAGTGAGACCCCCTCCCTCACTATTTTGATCAATGAGTTACTCCTTCAAGTTGAATTTACTTGACATGATTTTAGTGTGGGTCGTGAAGGCCAAAGCAGATGTTGGGTGGGGTGGAAAATCAAGCAGATGTTTCGATAGCCTGGCTTGGATACCAGACCCCAGCCCGATCTAAAAAATGTCTTTGAGATCGGGCTGGGGTCTGGTATATCCGGGCTAAGGTCATCATCGCTAAAATTCGGTCTTGTTTTCTTTTAGTTGAAAGTTGTTTTTTAGCCTGGTTACCAAACCCCAGCCCGATCTCAAGTATCTATCGAACACGAAAGATATATCTTGAGGTTGGGGTATGGAATCCAGGCTAGTTGTTTTTATACCAGCCTAGTCAAGTGACGTTTAAAGTTAAAGTTAAACAGTTAAACTCCTGCTATGGTCACTCTAAATTTCAGCTGATGGGATTCCGATAGAGACTAGAATTCATATTTGACCTCTATATGATAATGTGTTTGGTTGCATGAATGATGACCGAATGCTGGCTGAAACTACTCTCTTCATTGGGAAAAGGAATAAACCTTACACCACGTGTTTATGTTGTAAATCACTCCTTTTGATTCACAAATAAGTACTCGTAACGGTTCTGATCTCCAACTACACCAGGTTCTGTACTGTAGTATATGCCCCAGAGTGTCCTTTCCTTATCAATGTTGTGATCTTGTACTCAGTCCGGACCTGGCATGCACAGTATATACTCTCCAAGCAGAGATTAGGCTCCGGCTGTTTTTTTAGTCGTTTTTATCAGGCTTTCTATTTTTTTAAATATCTTGCTGTGTCAAAACCTTGGCTGGCGTACTTCAAGAAAAATGACAAAGTATAAAGCCCGATAAAAACGACTAAAAACGTTAAAAAACAGTCGGCGCCTAACCTCTGCCTGGAGAGTAATGCACTGGGCCACAGCCGATGCTCAGTGGCCGGTTGACCCTTTTATCTTGATGAACGATCAGCAGGGATCCAGTGTCATCCTGGTTACTAGCACAGCACAGCATTGTAGTGCTCGGTGGCATGCCAAAATATTCATGAAAAGGATTCCCGGCCATGATGTCACGCAATCCGTAAAATGTTTACAAGTATTCTTTTGATTGCAATTACTTTTTTCAAGCAAGCACTGTCCAGAAAAGGACAAAACTGTTTAGACGCCAGGCTCTCTCTCCTGTTACTGTCTTGTTCCCTCCGTCAGGGGGGGCAGGAGGGGTCCGCGCAAAGCACATGGGTAATTAGGCCAAGCGGGTTCATTCGAACTGTGACCACTGCGGAGGGCGGACGTCCCCGGAGCTTCGTAAACAAGCCAAAATATGGCTGCCTCCGGAGGATATCGTGTTCTTCCAGTGCTGTTTTAGGCCACCAACAGCCATTTTCCGGTCAGCTCCGTGTCTCCACAAAACACAAGGTATGTGTAGACTTTGTTAACAGTGTAATTTATTTGCAATGGGTAAAGTTTAACGTCAGAACCCCGACGGAAATATAAGAACCACCGCGCGCTCCCAAACCAACAGTGGTCGGAAGCTACATGACATAATGCACATGATATGGGGAATCCTACTACATGTACAAGCAACTACTGTTAGCAGGACAGACTGTTAGGTGCACATGTGTGGGGGCGTAAGGATATACTGTAGCTCTTTTCGTTGCAACTACATGTCGGTGAATGTGCATAAATTTTTCGCTCGGCAGCTAAGGGGGAGGGGGGCGATATATATTCCCGTGTCATAGACTTGTGGGTTGTTGTTCAATTTTGTATCGGCACACGAACATAGAAAGTGCTCACAGTACAGTTCGAAATTACGATAAGAATTCGTAACTACAGTTGTGTAATTTTGTGCGATTGTGTCACTATTGTGGATATCAGTTCGAGTAGTTCACGTTGTCATTTGAATTGAATATAATATAAACTTACCTTGAAACCGGCTGCACATGGAATGCCCATTTTAAAACCTTTTTTGTTTTATGATCCACAGAATGTACATTACTTCTACCAGTCCTTGCTTCATCTACAGAGTTATCAGTATCACCAAAGATGCTGTTGAAGTCTCATGTTTGCTACACAAGCTAGGGTAAATGGCATGCATTGTATTTGTCAAAGAATTATTTTTTAAGCAATCAACATAGAGGTGAACATCAAGAGTTTATTTCATCACATACATTCACTGAATAAGTCTTTCTGAAATAACTGATAAAACAGATACATGTATGTTACTTGCCAGCCCTGCTGGGCATGAGCAAACCTATCTAAGCATGTGCTTACTTCATACTTGGTGGTTCATGTATATCCTTTATTACATTGCACTTTTTGTAGACAAGTATGTTGTGTGGCAGTGCATGTTACCAAATACTGCTGAAACAATTTAGGATTTTTTGGGTTGACTGAATTGACAGTGAAGGAGGATTAATCCACTGTATTATGTACCATTTGATGTAATGTTGCACAGCACTCAGTCTCTGCATTGAAGATTACCTGTATTTTAAATGTTGTTGTCTTGTATCTATGCAGAACTGAGTAGATGGTGTCATTGCTTGGAAATGAATATGTATAATATGTATAACATGTTGCCCTTAGGTTCTAATACTCATTCCAAGCATAGATATTAAATACACGAATGAACAATTGTCCAGTATTGTACTTACCTATGTGATTTGCCCTGAAGTAAGTTGTGATCATGTGTGTGTTCTATGAACTTTGCTATAGTCAAGCCAGGTTATTATTATATGCTTCTTCAAGGATTGTTGTGTAGAGGTTCTAATGGACTTTGGCTGTACAGAATGTAGCTTCAGGAAGACTGTAGCTGTAGATTGCATACAGATCATATGTATATTTTGTATATTGTTCACATTCATCGAGTGATACAGGTTTGCCAAAAGTCCATTTCTTACAACAGTTCACCATTATGTATTCCTGTATGCCTTGATCACATTGTGAAATAGACAGCAGTTTTGTGATGGGAGTATATAGCTTGTAGTGCAGTATCGGCTAAAGATGACATGTAGAGTGGATTGTAGTTTGCGCTTCTGCGCAGAATCAAGCTTTACCTTTTAACTTTGTGCAAAGAGCCAATTATAACACATCTATGACAGAAGATGATGGAAAAAA
>NC_049995.1:712684-718987 GCF_000003815.2 Branchiostoma floridae | reverse complement strand
AGGAGTGGGAACATTACTAGTAGATATCTGGGACACATCAGTGAACTGTCATGTTTACACTAGGACACATATGAAACTTACATTCACAAGTACAAATGGAGCTAAATCTATTATAACCCAGCATTGTAGAATTTGTCTCAGACATTTCCTAGTGTCATGAAAGTATCTGAATCCAATCCCAGGGTCTGCATTGAAACCTCCACTCTATGACTCCTACAGTTACTGCACTGCTCGGTTGTTGACATCAAACTAAGTCAGGAAGAAGAATCATGTTCTGTTAGGTAAAGCACAAAAAAATTGACAAATTAATGCAAGTGGATTGATGTAACTTATAATGTAACTACACAAAATTTATGCATGTGGTTGTCCACTCCCATTTACTAGTACTAGTAGTAGTAGTACATGTAATGTCATGTAATGGAATGTTGCATTCCATCTGGAACAGAGCCAATGTATTCCAAGAAGCAATAGTCCTTGTTGTTTACAACGCTATCTGAATTTTTCACACAAGTTTTCTCGGAAGGAAACTGGCGACTACGATAGGTACAAATTATTTTTGAGCCCCCTCCCCATTTTGCCGCGATGTAAAATCTTGTATTTTCTGCCGGTTTTATTCACAATTATGATGAAGCCTAAAATCCCCATGATACCCAATTTGGTTCCAGTCGGATTTTGATATTTTTGTGTTACCATAGAATCGATCAATAAGGAAGAAATCCCCGAAACTTTCGTACATGAAAACAATAACACGTTGCTTCGTAACCCGGCCGCCATCTTGGATTTCACGGCGGGCCCCGCTTGCCTCGCCGAGTTTGACCGCTTCTAGTGGCTTAACTATTGGTGGTTCAATGTGGTTCAACTTGAGTTTTGAGAAGTTAAAGACACGGACTTTACGCTGAGATAAAAAATTTGCAATGAACCACGCTGTAAAATTGAAAACTAGACCCCTGAAAACTACGTAAAATGGGCAAACTCCAAGGCCTGCTATAAGCATGCAGAGGGTCGCAAACATTTCGACGAGAAAATCGGCAAGTTAACACGTACCTGGTCACAAGAATCTCTCTCCAACGATGAAGACATATGTCTGTAACAGTTTGGTAGAACTCTGGTCTTTCAAAACAAGACCAATTGTGAGAAAATACACAAAACTGAGGAGTAACAAATAACGCGCCTTACGGAGCATTTACAAAGTACCAGCCACCTGATTGGATAAGCCCGTCCCCGGAGGGTTCTCGAGGGTTCACGTGATACCCCCCCACCTCCTCCTGCCCTCCGTCATGGTTGAGTCCCTGAAATAAACAGGATATCGCTGCTCTGTTAATCAAATCACCATGTGGGTTCTCATCTCCAAGCAGACACTACGGTGATTTCACAACACAAGAGAAAGCCTTCGGTGCTGTTAGATAATTATGTCCACTGATAAATAACTTGTATATATGAAGCATGGACCGACCCTTTTGCTCTCCAATCCTTGTGACACCTGACAGCTCTTTCTTGTACCTGCACGCTCGAATATCCAAATGTATGCAGGTATTTGCTCTAATCAAGGAGTAAATAGTCCTTTCTCTATCAAATCACAATGTTCAGCGTCATTGTAACCACTTATTTTGGTTGCGTAGAAAAATCCGACGTATAAGCTAAAAGTTAGTTTAATTTCTTGTTGGTAACCAGACCAGCTAGCCCGACTCGAAAAGCCTTGGCTACAGAACGCCACAAAAAAGCCTGCCCTAACTCAGCGGGCGCTTGGACCCAAAGACTGGTCCCACTTAGTAATGGCCAAGCAGATGTTTGGCAGAGTTGGCTTTCACGAATTTTGTGGCATGTCACATACGTCTTTCTTGTAGAAATTTTTTACAGGTAGTGTAAGAAAAATGTACTCTCAAAGAAGGGAAAGGTTGTTGTCATTTATACTTTTTATCAGGCTTCATGAGTTTGAAACAAATGCTCTTACACTTACATATTTACTTCAATTAGATAAATACCACGGATTCTACCTTATGTTAGGGACCCTTTAAAGTAAAAGCATCTAGCCTATTTTTCCCGCAAACTCAAGTGTAGTCAGTACACCCTCTGTAGGGTCATAGAACTGAATATTTGATCCACTGAAATCACATTGAGATTTGCTCATCTGTCACCCTCCAAGCAGAAGTTCGGCTCCGGCCGTTTTATAATACGTGTTTTTGGCATTTTTGTAGGACTTTCTATGTTTTTCTTTCTTCATGTGCTCCGGTTGTTTTTGGACGGTTGTAGGCTTTCAATTTTTCTTTATGTGGTAAAACAAATTAGATAGAAAAACGCCAAAGTCAAATACGACAAAAATAACCGGTGATGAACCTCTGCTTGGAGATTTCCCTACTGTTTGCTCGTGGCTTGGAACGACACCCTAACGGCCCAGCCTAGGAGCGCCGTAATTATCATCCAAGTATCATGTTTCGGTGGAGGGAGGCAGAAGAAAATATCGCAGCCACTACTAGCCCACGACCGCACTAGTAACATCTGTTCGAACTTCGCAGAATACCCCCTAAGTAACGCAGGTAGTCACCCATACTAACCCGTGAGTCATGTGAGAGTCATGTGATTAAAAAAGTTAAACGAAAATTCCAAATGAATGGGTAATGAACATCGATAAACCATGTCAAGGATTTGACCTGAAACGTTTAGGTCCCGAGTCAACAATCCTAACCACCAGACTCAGGTAGTCCAGTAGTAGTTAGATTACGGATCATTCCGATAGCTTGCTTTATAGTGCCTGTAGCAGGATGTATTAAAAAGTCTCCAATTACGTGATCTTACGTTGGCCAGATGCAGAACTTTTGGCAGGGTGGCTCTGTCACCGTGATAGGGTTTCATCTGCCTGACGGGGGAGGGGGTGTGACTTCCAACGCACAGCGGGATTCTAATCCCCGTACTCCTGCAGATAGACTCGCTTGTGGTGGTTAATTAACACGTATCCGATAATCACAGTTTGATTGGGTGATGATAGCACAATCAACTCGCGAGATAAAAAAAAAAACACTTCCCGAGACCCTGCTCGAGAGTTGAGGATTTGTATCTCTCCACTTCTCACTAATTTATCGCTAACGTTTGTAATGATCATTACAAACGTTGAAAAGGAGCACAAGATCGCACAAGTCAGGCAAAGAAATCGATATGGTACGTTCTAGAGCAGATATAACTACAGCATATGTGATTTTTAGGTATTATTTAATTAAATATTGGATTTATTAGCTTATCAGCAGAAGACTTTGGTCACACGCGTGCTTGTCGTTAGATTAACATTTTCTCAATATTTTGATCCCCTACTCTACTCTACTCTACTCTTCTCATGGGATCCCGTTGATTGTGGAGAGGAAGCGTGTACGCGTGACGTCACAATCACACTCAAACGAAATGTTTCCATGCGCTTCTTGTTGCTCTTCTTATAACCTTCCCGATCAAGTCCAGAACAACGTTTAATGGAGTTCAAAATCTAAATGCTCGAAACATCGATACGTTTCAAGTATAGCTCACCTTACATTATTACAAACTATCGTAGCAAGATAGATGAAGATACAGTCTGTTTCGCTCCACTACTGGAATTTATGATGCCACATGTAGCACTTTGACCTCCATTCCACTGTTGACATATTTGGTTTGACCATTGACCACTGATTTTGTTCATGATGCCTCGGTTTTCTTGTATTTACTGTACGTTGTCAACTGGTTGTCTTTGCTCTTACTGAGTGTAACACGTTTTCTTTTGTTTTACATGTGTGGCGGCCCCCATTCAAGTCTCAAAAATTGAAGGGTTCTACCCGCCTGTTTTGAGATATAAATAAATAAATAAAAGTTCCTTTATACCATTTTAAGAGCATCAGTAACATCTAACAAGTCAGGATGATTTTCTTGTTTCTTCCAAATGGAAATAACATTTGACCTTTACATCGTTTCCTTTTAGGATATACTTAATTGTGAAAAAAGATGTTATTCGGCTTTGCATCAACTTATTCCATCACTTGAAAAATCATTAGAAGAAGTTTAACCCTGTATTTGACAGCAACAAGACGAAAATTAATGAGCAGGAGCTTCCTTTGGTATGTGAAACCAATGTAGTGCGGAAACTTTCAAAGAAAGTAGAATTACCTGTAGTGTTGTTTGCAAGATAAATGTTTATTCTCACTTACTTGACTCGCAATGTGTTCCTCGATACTAATCATGTTATTCATTCAAGATGCATCAGTGCGGTATCAATCATATATAGTTATACCAAGTATAAACATTCATATAATCAAAAGTGGAAAGACAAAGTAATAATGACAAATCCCGTTTTGATTCACGCATTCCAACCGGTCTTTCTTTTGGGGCCCACTAGAAAGTCAAAACGGAATGCTGTTCAGGAGGTGCGTGCTAAGTAAAATTAATCTTGCAGAAGTTGAATGTTCTTAACCTACATTGTATTTCTCGCGCATCTACGTGCACCCCCTCCATGCTATAAGACGATGAAATGGAAATGTGACATGGCTATAAGATGTCAAATGATGGCTACACTTTTAAAAAGTTTCTGTACGATTTCGTAGTAGGTGCTTTCCGCCACAAAAATGCAATTTCCACTTACACAGTTTTTTTTACATTTTTTTTTTCAGAAGAGCTAGTACAAGGCTGGCGACTTTCCTGTTCATAGTGGAATGGTGAACGACTGCTGTACGGTGACACGAGGCCAGAGTTTTCGCGGGTTATGTCTGACCAGAGACAATCCAGCCCGTCAGAACCTCCGCTTGGTGTGGAGCCAGACACTAAAACTGGCATATTGCAAAGGAAACAATTACAAGCCACAAGATCAGCTGGCCGTTCCGCGATTTATTCACCATTGCGACGTTAAAAGAGGAGATGATATTGTCACCTGATTCGTGGGACAAGACAAAAAGAGAAATCGCGCAGAATTTATTACAAACTGTCACCTTATCAAAATCCGTACTACTGCTTCATCGTTCCCGCCTGTGTACAACCATATCTACTGTGTAGACGTGCTGGTGACGTTGCATTAATTATACCCTTGCAAAAACTAACAGTTAAACCTTCCGCTGTCCTGACATTGAATGTAATGATGTTATACCTTTGGCACTCTTTGAATTATGAATCGTCATGTTGTGAGCAAATTGCTATGGAAAGATGCGTGCGACGTTTTCTTGCGACCACGGCCGTTTTTTTTTTCTTGTGATGTCAGGCCGGTTTTAGATTGTAGAGGGAATGGATTGAACCGGACTTTGTAAATGTTTGGTATCACCAAGCTTTTTTATCTCTACATGAAGTCTGTATTAGATCAGGATTGGCATAAAATACAATGCGTTTTAATTTTCACTTTGAGTGATACTAAATCATTTCACTTACTAGCAATTTACATCAAGGTTGGGTTTATATATCAACTCTATAACCCTTCCCTATCTCGAACCAAGTGGCGCAAAGGTCCCGTTTTGAGTCATATGACTCAAAATCCCTATCCATAGTCGAAAGAATCAAAGTCAGCGAGTCCAGTGACTGTTGAGTCATATGACTCCAAGGCCCCGACTTGAGTCATATGACTCCAAGGCCCTGTCCGGAGTCATATGACTCCAAGGCCCTGTCTGGAGTCATATGACTCCAAGGCCCTGTCTGGAGTCATATGACTCAAAAGCCCTGTCCGGAGTCATATGACTCAAAGGCCCTGTCTGGAGTCATATGACTCAAAGGCCCTGTCTGGAGTCATATGACTCAAAGTTTCCCATCTTGACTCGAGTGACCCAAAGACTCCGTGTTGAGTCATATGACTCAAAGTGCCCCTTTATAATGCAGAAATCCATCCATTGTGGCTGAATTTTGAAAAATCTGTTTGAGTCACATGACTCCAAGACATCTTGGATTCCCAAATGACAAGCTAAAAAGGCTGCATTTTTGTAGAGTAAATGGCTTCATTTTCTGATTTTCAAGTCGAAAAAAAGGGAATTAAATGGATTTTCCCTTATTATTTTGGATTCTGTTGTATATAATAAATAACATCGAACGTCTTTCAAGTATGAAAAAAAGAGTCATTATCAAAATGCATATCTTAGGTTTTGGCGCATTGTTCTTCAATATTCTTTAGGCCATGTTGATTTGAAGGATGACATCCGGGCGCTTATACCCCCTTCACATTAGGCGCGATTCGATCGGACGACGAGTCTGCGAGCTCTAAATTACGAGGAGGCATGACCCTGACGGGAAGGAAGAACTCAGTCATTTCCCTATCGCCATCGGGGTCATGCCTCCTCGTAAATGAAACCTCGACGACTCATCGTCGGATCGAATCAA
>NC_049995.1:710781-712584 GCF_000003815.2 Branchiostoma floridae | reverse complement strand
AATCGCGCCTAATGTGAAGGGGGTATTATGAATATTTTGCAGTTTCCAAAAATAATATAAAAAGTTTCGACTATACTGTAAATCGTATGTATGACGTCATTTTGTGACGTCGTTGTTGGTTTTGATAATAAAAGTCTTAGCAGAAATTAACAGTCTGTTACTTACTCTTAGGTTTGTTGCATATCTTGAAGTTTTACGGGAATAACACTATTTCACTGTTCCAACCAATATAAACCGCAGAAATGACGTCATAAAGACATCACATTCGTATGACTTATCTAATTTGACGTGTAAATCAATTTTGTGCTCATACGATCATTACTTTAGCAGTTACGGACGGATTATCAAAAGCCCTGCCCCGTCCCAGAACGACCAAAGAAACCCGGCCTGAATATTGTAGGATTGCGCTAACATCGCCCTTGAAAGCGGAGTTTGCGTCACAGGCGCAGGCAGATGTGCATTCATGCCACCTACACATCTGTCCATCGCTTGACGATCGGTAACGTCATAACTTTCCCACATGTTCCTGTCTATAGATACGTTACTGTTGCCGCGTCCTGTGGTGGAGCCGGTTGTTCAGGCGCCTCCTCAGAAACACGCCGGTGCACTGGATCATCCAGCTGTAATCATGGATCAGCAGCGACGTCTGGATGTTCATGTAACGCTGGCTACACAGGAACCTGCTGCAATTCCAGTAAGTTGTGAAGTAAAGTTAACCATTAACAAAGATGAAGGATAACGATAAATCTTCCTACAAAATCAACATTTGCTTTCAGTATAACATGAAGTGCTGCACATTATGTATGATATTGTTACTATGTTATGTCTTTTTTAAAACGTTTTAGAGTCCTGCAAAGTTTTTGTCACAATGCAGATCTCTCTGTAAAAGTGGTGGCGTAATATTATATAATGTACTACGCTTCAGCTTATCGCATTTCAGGACAGTTTTGCAAGAAATGTTGCTTCTTCCGTATTACTTATTTATCTACATGAGAACTAGTGCTTACTTGCTTAAGACTGTCCATCGGTATTGACTGAAGACGTCATTCCTTGCTTTTATGGATATGCTTTTATGAGAACTTTCGGTTTTCTTTTCTTCATATTAAGAAAATGTAACCAATAGCTATATAGTTTAATCATGAGTTATAAGTTATTCATTCCAAATACTAACAGATTGTCATTAGCATGTACAGGCACTCTCAGTAATTTTGGAAAGGAATATAAGACATATATGGTTTTGTGTTACATACACTTTAAAAGTGGAGTGTTGTGATGTGATGTGTACGAAAGAGGTCAAAACAATAGACTTCAAAAGAGGACATGTTTTTAAAATACAAATTCCTATTCTAACAACAATTTTGTTCCGAAAAACTGAACTTCATGTAACGACGCATGCAAACTGCATGGTATCAGATTTTCATCACCACAGGGAAGCGATGAGAAGTCTAATTCATTCCGTAGCTCCATTGAAGAGATTCATTATAGCAACGTATGTTCACAGCTGATAGAATTTTCATCAATAACTGACTGTTATTAAAGTTAAACACAAGTACCTCAAAATCTTCGATGGCTATCAGTCCATCTTGATCACGGAGTGACCTAGTTCTCACGAGGGTTGGGAGAACTTGGTCGAGACTTGCGTGGATCTTCTGCTCCTCACCCCGCCTCCTTGCGGAGTGGGGGTAAGTAGCTTTTTGTAGTAGCTTGATAATTCGTGCTGTACAGTAATAGTAGTAGTACTTTACCCTTGGGTACATGTGTAAATCATACATTCATTTAACATGTAGGACAATTGTGTGACTA
>NC_049995.1:700464-710681 GCF_000003815.2 Branchiostoma floridae | reverse complement strand
GGTCGACCTTCCTGTACGGCTACACTGTCACCTTCTCCTGTAACACCGGGTACGTGATGTCTGGGTCCAGTTCCAGGACGTGTCAATCTAACCAACAGTGGAGTGGTTCACAACCATCTTGTGGCCGTGAGTTCATTGTTGTTTGACACACTTCTGATTTAAGGTGAAAAGGACTGTTTAGAAACATAATTTGTTGGGGGTGAGGCTGGTGTAGGTGCATCTGCCTAGTCCCCACGACGAGAGAGACTATAATATGCCATTTGTTAAGTATTTGCACATTACCTCTGTAATGATTTGAATTATTCATTTTCAATAGGATCAGATGCTATCGCACAAAATGTGTCATATCGTGATATTTCTTTTCATTTGGTATGTTTTGACTTGCGTCGTATCTTAAACAATTCTTTTTGTTGATGTGTAGGGGCTATTGAGGTTCCGACATTGTCACTTTATAGACATAACATATCATCTAGATCTATACAGAGCACGTCACTGGAACGTACTGCGCCTGCGCGAAAAGTATAGACATGCTAAACCTTGCTAAACCCCCGGTTTACTAAAGGGCCGCATTTAAGAAAGTACGTGCGTATATAAGGGTAAAATCCCGTGTACGTTTTACATGAAACCATGTCTCTAACATATACTGTGCAACAGGCGGGATTTCAATGCAACGTTGACCAAACCAAGCCCCCAAAACACCAGGGTTCGCGCAGGCACAGTACGTTCCGGTGACGTACTTCTATACAGTAATGCAAAGTGTGCGTTGTCATACTTCAAACGTTAACTATCAATACTAAATAGGAGTACAGTTGTTCCTATCTAAATCTATTTTCATTACAGGAGTCTCTTGTCCGACCCTTTCCGCACCAGCCCATGGTTCCATATCGGGTAGCCACTACTATGGAGACAGGGTGACGTTTAGCTGCAGTGCCGGTTACTTCCTCCAGGGGAGCTCTTCACGCACCTGTCAGTCCAACCGACAATGGAGCGGCACCCAGCCTACATGCCAAAGTAATCATCTCAAATTAAAGTATTCCTCAAAAAGCTACTATGATTCGGAGAATGAACATAACTTTTAGGATTATAATTCTGTTCCCTTCCTATTCCTTTGTGTCACTAAGGAAATATAGTGGCATTGTTCGTACCGAGTTTATAAACAGGCTATTATGAGTTTCAATAAATGACTGTTGTTTTTAGGAAACATTAAAAGTGAAAAGTATTTTGCTTAGTCCTTTCTCATCAACAGGGAAGAGCTGCCCTACGCTGACTGCTCCGGCCGATGGTAACATACAGGGAACAACTTTCCTCTATACGGACGTTATCACCTTCTCATGTAACACTGGGTACGAGCTGAGTGGATCCCCGAGTAGGGAGTGCCAATCTAACCAAGTTTGGAGCGGTTCGCAGCCGAGGTGTAACCGTGAGTTCACAGTACCTTACCGCTTATCAGTTATCAGTACCACTGGAACATAATTTGACAACTTCAGATGGAATCGTGCTCATCACCTGCATGACATTTCTTCTAGAAAGAATAATCATTTAGGCATAAATAAGTCAATTATGACATAACACTTGATGATATCATTGAGATTGTCATTGTTACTATAAGCATATTGTATTGCACACACAGGATTCGTAAGACTGTCAATTTAGGGAGAGAGTGTGTGTGGCAGTACCTTAAGACAAATTGAATCAACAAGCTTTTTCTCTTAAAAATAGTAAGAATTGAGAATACCACTGTGTTGTTTCCGTTGGCCATGCGTCTAACGTATTGGATCATTGACATACATTTGATTGAAAGTTATCCTAAGGGTTTACTGTGGTATACTGGCTGCAGGGAAACTTTGTCAAGAACTATCAGCCCTGAATAATGGACAAGTCTCCGGTGGCCATGCCTATGGTGACGTGGCCACTTTCACATGTAATACTGGCTACGAACTGCAAGGGGACGCCACAAGGACGTGCCAAGCTGACCAGCAGTGGAGCGGAGCTCAGCCAGTTTGCGCAAGTATGGAGGCTGTCTTGTTATCATTCTTTAAAGAATGCAATGATTTACAGTAAGTGTTAGTATATGACTCAGAGGCGCTGATGGAACAATGAACATCTTTTCTAAAGTAAGACGGTTAGATGCTGACGCATTTTTTTCTGACTCAGGACCGCATGTTGTCGCAGGCCCGGTTTGGACACAACACTTTTTAACCGACCTGTGTCGGTTAACCGTCATATGACGCTTAACCGACACGGTGACGGTTCTCTTTAGACATTTATGTATTTTATTGTATGTCATCAGTACCACATGTATAGGGGAAATATTATGCTTTTCCTGGCGTTATTTCCTCTTCTTCTTCTTCTCCTCCTGCCGAATCTTCATATCGATTCATCCGTATGATTTTTGGTAATTTGAAACAAAGGTGGCAAAATATTTTTTTTTTCGTTTTTACTATGTAGGCATTTAGATGATGTTATGGAGGTTTTGTAGAACAAAATTGTATATTTTGGTTTTCCATGCCCTGGCATTGCTTTGCAATTTCTATGTAGTGTTGTCTTAAAATTTTTGAAAATCTTCTCTCGTGTAGCAACTAAATGGAAATACTTTTTCTACCAGTTCTCTCCTTTTATCATACATATTGTTTCTGGGGAGAAATTGAATGCTGAGAGCTGAATCGCAAACCTAGTGACATGGCGTACTTTCTCTAGGAACCTACTACAATTGTATGATGGCTGTGTTGTAGCTGACTGACGTACGTTAATCTCTTTTCCAGGAAAAGCTTGTGTCACTCTGGACCCTCCAGCCAACGGTGCTGTATACGGAGGCCACTTGTACGGCGATACAGTTACGTTCACCTGTGATGTCGGGTACCAGATGACGGGGGCTTCCACTGTAACGTGTCAGGATATACAGACCTGGACTGCGGGATCACCAACGTGCGATAGTTAGTGACTACATTAAAAACATTTAGTAGGCCTCAACATTTAGGATAGCGTCACATGTCCACAAAGGGGCCCAGCCCGGCAGTTTTGGGAAGCGAAAAGTATGATATAAAAGAAAACAGAACGCAAAACGGACCAAAAATTATTCAACAACATGTCTTATGCATATTCAATGGCATAAGATTTAATTTTTTTTTGTTTCGGCATGAGGCTTACTTTAAAACCGGGGCCCGATCGAGCTGATAGAATAGCCTGATAACCACTGTCCAGCACCGTCAGCGAGAGATTGTGTAAAACAGATTGAATTTAGTTTTTACATGAGTCCCCTCCCCCTCCAAAAAAGCTCGAATTAAATATAAGTTTTATGAGTATGCATGTGATGCAAACTGACCACATTAAACTCATGTTTCCCATTATTTCTACAATAACACGCAAATTACATGTCACATTTAGAAATGTTCAGACTAATAAATAAGAACTAATTAACAAGAATTTACTAAGTTGCCAGTAAAAGCTTCTTTTGTATTTGTAAAATGTGCTGCCTTTTGTTTTCACAGTTAAGTCTTGCAAGTCACTCTCCGCTCCTACCAATGGACAGGTTTCGGGAGGACATCTTTACGGTGACACCGCAACATTCACATGTGACATTGGGTACGAGCTGCAGGGTGCTGCCGCCTTAACGTGCCTGGCAAACCAGACATGGAGTCACAGCACTCCTGTTTGTCAGAGTGAGTATTGCAAGTACATTTAGAAATACTTCTGATATAAAAATGTACATAGCGATCTGACCTCTGCCGTTATCACGTGTCGAATATTGTGCGTTGCGTGAAAGGCAATTGCGTTCACTATTTGAACGTTCTTTACCATATTGCTGATCAGTCGATCGATAGCATATCTGACCATTACATAACTTTTGAGGGGCTGGCAATGAGAAAAAAATGTATGTATACAAGCAACATTTCAACTACAAACTATGACATAATCTTTATAAAATGCTTTAGAATATAGAAAAACAAAATTTCAAATGTTCGGGTTCAAAAAGCGTAAGCGTAAACCACATTCAACTACGTCAAGAAATATCGCGATGTGGTTAAAGTCTACTAATGTACTAAAAAGTGCTATACGCGTTAGTCGGCGGCATACAAATTTTCTGTCCAGACCTAAAGCAACATCGGAAATTTCCAACATATACCTTATTATATTGTACCAAATATGCAGTTGTGACTTGTCCGGAGCTTTTACCCCTGGAGAATGGACAAATGGCGGGAGGTAATATCTACGGGGACAGCGTCACATTTGTCTGCAACCCTGGGTACGAGCTGAGCGGCAGTAGCCAACGAACCTGTGAAGCTGATAAACAGTGGAGCGGATCACCGGCAGTCTGCAATAGTAAGATTTAGATATGGTACAGATTTGGAACTTTTCCCAGCTTGATAACGTGACGCACATCGGATAACATTATCTTTTTTGGTCTGATCACTTCAAACGACTAGTCACATGGGTCACATTTTTTCAGTCTTCGGTGTCACGTGGTTTAAAAACCGTTGAGGTCACGTGTTCCTATGTGATATGACCTACGTTTCTCCTCATATGATGGTCCTAACCCTTAAAAACTCGATTCCCTAACAGACGGTCTTGAAACAAACATAGATGGACTTTGTCATAGGTAGGATCATTTTGGATCCTTAGCATATTCATGACAACTATAATGACAAGATTAACACAGAATATGAATGAAGCATTGACCGAAGCGTGCAATATACTAATATACAAACACTTAAAACGTATATACTTAAGCTATACTGGTTGTATTGCTTCCTGATTGTATTTCTTCCTTCGTTGCCGTATCAGGGGTGAGCTGTGCCACCTTACCAACACTGCTGCACGGGGCCATCACCGGGGGGACTCTTTACGGTGACGTCTTGACCTTTGCTTGTGGCACAGGGTACGAGTTGTACGGCAACTCTAACGTGACGTGTCAAGCCGATCAAACCTGGTCCGGAACAGCGCCATTATGTAGAGGTAATAATCTGGGATTATGCCAAGGCTACTACTTATACTAATTTGTATTTTTTTACCTTTAATTAGCCTTGAGAACAAAACCTTTCGTATTTGCAGCTGCCTGGTAAAATACAAAATGTGTTCAAATTCATCACGGACATTAATATTGGTTATGCATCCAGGCAAAAATAAAAGAACAAAACAAGCAAAACAATCAAATTGCACAACGTCCATGTCCTAGATCAAATAACAATACTTTATGAATCAGTAGATGCCCTGACATTACATGCGTATAATATGCAAGTCAATAGAATGTATGTCTAACGACCATGTGTCATTTCTAAACTGTTCTTTTTTATTATTTTTATTTATTATTCATGTTTTGGTAGTCGTTTCTCATAGTCTTGTCTTATCTGATTACATGTATTTGTTATCCCATATTTTGTCAGAGATACTCTGCCCCCCACTCACGCCTCCAATAAACGGACAGGTTACGGGTGGTAACGCCTATGGCAACACCGTGGTGATCACCTGTGATGCAGGCTATCACCTTGTTGGAAACAGCACACGTACCTGTCAAGAGAACAAGCTGTGGTCCGGGATACAGCCTGTATGTGAAAGTGAGTTAAGTGCTACTCTGTTTGTGTCTGGCTAATTATCACAAAATCTTGTATTCGCTCTGCAGCACTATTGAGCACGTTCATCAACCTGATCCATACAAATCTGTGACGCTTGTTACTTTTCAGATATTTTGATCGACGGTAAGTTACAGAAGGGATGTGGTCGTGAGATTTTGTTGAGAAAATATCTAGCCTTTTTTTCCAGAGGTAAGCTGCAGTCAACTGTTGGCCCCTGTCAATGGCAGCGTGAACGGAGGGACGCTTTTCGGTGACTCAGCAACATTTACATGTGATTCTGGATACGAGATAGTGGGGTCCAGCAGTCTGTTGTGCCAGGCCAACCAGCAGTGGACTGGGATACAACCTTCTTGTCATAGTAGGTGAAGTTTTTGTTATAATTTTCCATAGGACACAAACTATGCCAATATATATACAAATATTTAAAATTTTCATTAAGTGCATTGAATTTAATTAATTTATCAAAGACTAATTTTCGTCTAGTTGTTGTGTGGCATTCATCTTAAAAGTAGAAGATCTAGAATTACCAGTCTGGAAAATGGAGAACACATTTTTAAAATCAGGACAAGATAAGGATTGAACTCGAATTCTGTGATAAGTCAACAGCCTCGTACGTGCTTTTCTTCCACAGGAGTGCAATGCCCCACCCTGCCACCCCTGATGGACGGACAAATGACAGGCGGGTCCCTGTATGGTGACAAGGTCACGTTCAGCTGTCACGTGGGTTTCCACCTCATAGGCAGCTCGGAGAGAATCTGCCAGGCGGATCAACAGTGGAGCGGAGCTCAGCCTTCCTGTCAGAGTGAGTTCCAAGCGATAACTATTGGCTTTAATTGCCGATGTCCACAAAGATATAGAACAAGAGTGCAATATGCATCCTGCTCTGTCCTATTCTTAGTGATAAGTGTTAACATCAACGAAGATTTACCAGCAATATTCCATATGTTCCACACAAATCTACTGTAGAAGTTGCAAAGCAGATGATGTATAATGTGATTAAATTACTGTTTGTACTATTAAGAAA
This sequence comes from Branchiostoma floridae, assembly GCF_000003815.2. NCBI lineage: Eukaryota > Metazoa > Chordata > Leptocardii > Amphioxiformes > Branchiostomatidae > Branchiostoma > Branchiostoma floridae. The sequence goes on along the minus strand of NC_049995.1, from coordinate 704,087 downwards.
GAAAGACCTCTGACCTCCTCTACCCTTGAAGTCTTGTAAAATGGCTTGGGTCGAAGATGTATAAAGTTTAAATAAAGGTCGAAAAATTGGTTTAGATAAAACAACAGCAACAAAATCGCAATATGGTCAGAAGTCACCATATCACCACTGGAAAGAGAGTCCTCGTGATCATACCAACAAGGAATGCTAGCAGCAACAGATAGCTACTGGTACTGGTGGATAGGCTGCCAGGATACTGTGTAATGCAGTCACTTGCTACGTAGTCTGTGGCATGACAAAAGAGCGCTGATCACCATATTTCTAAAATTCGTTGTAATTCACATTGAATAGTTTGTAACTGAGCTGATTTTGTAATGGTGAATTGACTTACTTACGTTAGACTGCAATGATTGAAACGTTAGTAATGAAATGATTCAGTCTATTTTTCAAAGCATTATTTCAAATTATCAGAATTTTCCCTGGTAGTTTCTAAGATCATACTGGTAAAATTTCCATTTGTTATGGAACAGATTGGAATTCCTGTTACGTAGGAGAATCTCATATTGGCATGGTACAGATTGTAATTCCATAGAGATCTGGCAGAATCCAGAGATTCCAATCCCCTATGTTACACATATCTATTACTAAGTATACTACAAATTGTGTGTAAGGGGCTGTAAGATAAGAGAAACTACAATAATGACCTGACCTAAGTCTGTATGTTCTTCGCTTTACATTCTGTTCAAAGGGAAAGAATGCCCACCACTCACTGCTCCTGACCACGGTAGTATTACGGGCAGTAATCTCTACGGACACACCGTTACTATATCATGTGACCCTGGGTACGAGCTTGACGGGACCGGAAGTAGGACGTGTCAGGCGGATCAGACTTGGAGCGGTGTTGAGCCCACTTGCAAAGGTATAATTTTGCATGTTTATGCATGATGTAATTAATACTTTGATACTTTATCTAGTCCATTATTTGACTGCTAAACAGCAATATACATGAGTGTCAGTCTTGAACTTGCATAGGTGACATCGCCATTGTCTTCCAGTGAGTATATTAGATTCTTGAAAAAAATACATCCTTCTAATATTAGAGGGAAGTATGTTCAATATTGAAACTGCCATCAAGTCCGTCTTTGACGTTAAAATGCACGGGCGGCATCGCGTCAGGAACCTGGTACTGTGGCTAGCGAATAACGTTCTCTTGTGAAACAAACAGTGAATTATTATCATTCAGTGCATACAGTTGTAAATTTTATAATGTCTGCTTTTCTGCTTTTAAATGGAACTTTTTTTGCCAGGTATGGAACCAGTAATAGTCTTTACTATGACGTCATGAGCAGAAATGAACTTGATTACCTAAAAATGGGAATTAAAAACCTGTCTGATTGTCAGAGTTGATGTTCAATAACATCGAAAGGTTGAATTTGTACACATAATCATGGAATGATACTGTTGCATAGAATTAGGTAATCTCGAAATGTCAGCCAGGGGACTAAAAGATGGCTCTTGAATTCTACCAACATACTAGCCATAACATGTGCCGACCTGGACCCGCCATTGAACGGTGACGTAGTCGGAGACAACTCGTACGGTGACACCGTCACCTTCTCCTGCTCTGTGGGGTTTGTACTAACCGGGAGTGCCAATCTAACGTGTCAACACGACGAGCAGTGGAGCGGCTCCGCACCAATCTGCACCAGTAATGTCATATACCAAACATTTGTGTAGTCGATATAGCGCACAAGCGTCTGTTGTATTCAGAAGCTCGGTAACAATCAGTACAATAATTTCACGTAGAAACATTTCAAATTATCAATTGATTGCAAATATACATGGTTCTCAAACGACAAAAATCTTTAAGTTCGTAGCATTTTCTGTCCTGACCAGGAAAGGAATGCCCTCTCTGGCCAACCCCTGAAAACGTCCAGGCAACAGGAGGACATCTCTACGGTGATGTCATGGCGTTCTTCTGCCTGACCGGGTTCACTCTAAACGGCAACGACACGAGTGTGTGCCAAGCCGACCAGACCTGGAGCGGAGATCCACCGTCTTGTGATCGTAAATAGATTTTTTTAGGCTTGAGCCAATTTATATGTCACATAACGCCTGAACGGCTTACGTCTAAATGGCTTACTGTCACATTAATGGGAATGTGTTATATATGACTTATAAGAACGTACCAACGATATTTGCATATTTGATATACCTACATACATACCTACATTATCTACCAGAGGTCATGACCAGGCTGGTACATATTTCACTCCATAGAGCCCTATTTAACATAACTTTTTCTAAGTTCTCACAACCAATACCAGAGTCTCTAGATAAAGTGTCTGTAACATTCGTAGATAAGTAATCTATTTTGTTATATCTGAAGGAGTCCAATGTCCGGCCTTGTCTGCACCCACCAATGGCAACGTTCATGGCAGCTTCATGTACGAGGACGTGGTGGTTTTTACCTGCAACGAAGGGTTTGAACTATCAGGCACACTGACGGTGACCTGCCAAGCTGACATGACGTGGAGCAGCACTGAACCTATATGTCAGAGTGAGTGGTATCCTAAGAAAGTGATTTTGTACAAAACCGGCTCGAAGTGATGATTTCGTACTTCTTGATACCAGATCCCCCCGATGGAGATTAGCAAATTACTTGAATCACATGGTGATCGTAAGTAAGTCACAGTTAAATCGCGTGTTAACAATTGAAGTTTGATGTCGTGTGTCTAAAACCATGCTGTTCAAAAATCCTTCCAGGGTCGGACGATATTTCGAGCTACGTATTTTCATTTTGTACATAATTCAGACTCTCTGATTGCTACTTTGTTCCGATAGCTTTTGTTTTCAACGACTGGAAAAACTGACACAAATGTTCAGCGCTTTCGTTCGCAGAGAAAAACCTCATCGTTGATAAATAGTGCAGTGTATCTGATTGGATTTTACTGATAGAACGTGTGTTTGTTTTCAGAAAAGGCGTGTCCTGTGCTGGACGGCGTTGTTTACGGCACCGTGACTGGTAGTAACCTGTATGGAGATACTGACACATTCACCTGCTTAGCTGGGTATCAGCTGGTCGGGGATCAGGACCGGACCTGTCTAGCTAACCAGACCTGGAGCGGAGTCCAACCAAGTTGTCAAAGTAATCCTAATGGCTTTGCTATTGGAAACTGCCTGGTGTGTAATGGTTTTAGCGATATCACCAATGCATAACTAACGTTACAATGAAGAGGAGCGTCGGTATATTTTGTTTCTATAGAGTTCTTTGCTTCTACGATTTGCGACGCATTGAATGGATATTTAGTTTTGTTTATTTGTTTTTGGCATCTCTTCTGTGTATAAACATAAGCTGGAGGGTGTTTTATAGCTGTAACGAGACACATTTACTATGCCTTAAAGCACCTATTGCTAAGTTCCAATTGTTAACCTCTCACGCGTGCGCTGACTTAAATTGTATTCGTATCATTTCCATTGAAGAGATATGCTGCATATCACCGCTGGTCGAGAACAGTCAGTCGGCAGGCGACACGTGTGTCAACGATAACCTTTCGGTAACTTGCGAAGACGGTTATACAACAGTGGACAACACTACCCTGACTGCACTGAAGATGGTGTTGCGACAAACCAATTCCAAATGC
>NC_049995.1:683455-700364 GCF_000003815.2 Branchiostoma floridae | reverse complement strand
TCAATCAACATTTTACACTTTACAAATAAATAGAATGAAAATTGCAAAATTGACTTGATACCAATGAATTTTAATGTGAATAACATTCCTGTCTGCACTGCTTTAAACCATTACGTTTAAAAATATCATATGGAAAAAGGATCGTAATAGCGTTGAACAGTACTTTTAAATTTTCTGCCAAAGTGATGCTTTGTTCATGCATCACATGTTTTGTTTAGAAATTAAGTTGATAAAATAGCAAAATCTGGCTTTGATAAATATCATTAACGGCAATCTTAGCAGCTTGAGATTATGATACATAGCATGAATCTTAAACTAGTTCATCAGATTAAACGAGAGAAATGTAATTTCCCTCCAGAAATATGTTGTGACAGCCCCCTAGCAATTGTCAACGGTCATGTCCAGACGACCAATGGGAAGTCTTGTTACGGAAGCATAGCAACCTTTGACTGTGATGCTGGCTACAGTCTGATAGGGAGTGGCACTGCAACCTGCCGAGAGGACGGGAACTGGTCGGAGGTGCCATTATGTGAAAGTACGTTGAATAACACCACTCACTTAATAGTTGATACGAAGCATTTATTAATTAGAAAGCACTTGATTCATTTGTTGACACCTTTGTTGTACCGTTTCACCATGTTTTCGTCATTTTTTTTCGTTAGGAGTCTGCTGCGGTGAAGTTGGATACATACACAGTGGTCAGGCTATTACGAACGGGACCTGCTACAACGACGTTGCGACGCTTACATGTGATCCTGGGTTCCAGCTTGTTTCAGATGGTCCCATAGTTTGCGGTGCAGAAGGACAATGGAGTGGAAACAGCTATTGTGAACGTTAGTACACATGTGTTCGCCAGAGTAAATTACTATATTTTGAGTATTCCGAAAGGATGAAATGCGTTTTTTTTACCTCATTCCATCTTATGGCATTTCTGCACTTGATCTCAGTATGTAATGACATATTCTGTTGTTTAAGATTAGAGTGAAATTGTCAGCCACATAAGACATTAATAAATCATAGCTGATTGGGCCTTAACTCTCTCATAACTATAATGAAATTAACTTCCTCTAAACACAACAGCCAACCCGACCTGCAGTAGAGAGGACCTGGCGAACCCTGCAAACGGCCACAAGATTTGTTACACAGCTCATTCAAGCGGAGAGGATAGAGAGCTCTGTACAATGAACTGCAATCCGCCAAAGGTGAGAAAATTATTGGAATGCAAAGGTTCACTTTTATTATAATTAAATCGCATGCGCAAAAATAGCTTCAAGCTCTACACAGTATTTACTACCTTTCGTCCACGCAGGTATATGGTGTGGATACAGATATCTATCAGTGTGGAGACCACACCAACTGGCTATGGATGACTCGTCAGAACAACCGACTGTGGTTCACTGCGGTTTCACAATGTCAAGGTTGTGTATCTAATATCTATATCGTTAATGGATATCCTGACCGCATATATTGCTATGGTCTTGATTGAAAAGTTTAACAGTAAAGTTCTATGGCAATTTGTTTACTCCATTTGTTTGATTTCTAGTATTTTCTAGCAACCGAAGGGGCCTGGTGAACTCATATAGCGAATATGTGCCAAAATGATTTTACCAATTTCATTTTCTACAGATCCCCAGGACCCTTTCGCGTTCATTGTAATGGGAGGCCTGACTATCGAGTCTGCTACATTGACGACACCTTATCTCGCTGCCATTAGAAGGTTTATCAGGGAGGAGCTTTTGCGTCAGAGGTTGTGCACTCCACCATGCAGGGTAAAGAAACTGTATCGTTAAACATTACAGTGTAAGGCGCGATCCCTTTTCGCCTAGACATCCCTCGCCTAGAACCAAACAGAGGACGGGAGGATTGCGTTTCTGTGTATGTATCGCTTGTGATACAAAGCATTTTTGTGTCGAAAGCAGTGGGGTATGGAGACGTAACAGTCATTGAATGGAGTAATTTGTATGAACATAGTGTATGAGATCTTGCAAATAAGTTAGTAAGATGCAAATGTTGACATACTCGCTGTGCTTTTTTTCTGTTTATTTTTACCAGACGTTGTTTTTGTTAACACAAGAAATTAATTCTCATGATCTGCGACTTTCATTGGTAAGGCAACTTTTGAGGTTTGAGCGAAACGGTCCTAACAATACTGTAAATGCGCTACTAAGCACTCTCTGTCACAGCTCACGGATTCAATCAACAAAACGTTGTCTCCCATATCAGGCTCGCGATATATTTTGTGTATCACAATATTCCTAAAAAAATCATCATCCTATAAGGATATCCTCAAACATTTGTTCAGAGAGTTGCATGGTTATGTTATATGGGTAGGTCATTTGAAAAAAAAATCAAATTTCCCCATGTTGCTGCAAATTTGAAAATGAACTTCGCTATTGAAAATAAACTAATCTTAACATTTGTGCTGATGATGAAGAAGGAGAATCCCTCTGCTTTAAGTTTGCAAATTGGCTTCAACTCCCCAACTTTTAGACACGGGTTGCCTCAGGCACCACTTCTGAAATTCATGCTAGAAACCCGAAAGAAGCAAATCTTATCACTCTAGCCAAAACCAACATTTATAAAACGACCCTCATCAACATCTGGTAAATTTATTGAATAAACAATCTAATGAAAGTTAAAATTTGCCAACAAAATCACTATGGTATAATATTCACATGCGTACATTTATAACTACGTACCTTTTAATGTATTATTTCAAATGCCGATCAATATTTGTAATAAGTTGAATTTTCTTCGATTCATCATTCCCTTTAGATCATTTACCGTGATTGTTCTATCTGGACCAAGAATTGAATGTCAGCAAATCGATGGATGTTTACTGCACATTCTTAATGACGGTTACTTTCCTACCACAGATCAGTCACATCTCTGTTGACGAAGGTACCCGTGTGAGGTTGACGAGAGAAACTTCTCCCATATATATCGTCGACATTACCATACAGATGTACGTGGAACATGGCGACCAACTGTCCCTGCAGTCAAACCTTCTTCCAACCGACATGGATGCTTATCTCAGGTAGATGAGACAAAAAAAAAAACATTACCAATGTACGTTCCTTACGTACCAATTCACACCTTGTATTTCATCTGCATGATTCTGGATATAAGGGGATTCTTTTTTGTAAAAGGAAGTCCCTTATATCCTATATTCTACCAAGCTGATGAAACTATTTTCGGATGTATGATTCTGGTTTTTCAGACAAGTTGCTGTCGATGTCAAAAACTACTTGGCGTCCGGTGCAGTCGTCATTCCCGTCGACGGCGCCAATCTCACGATTGAAGACACGGGAGTCAGCATGTCGGACCCTACTGTTGGGTGTCCAGTCGGATTCCGATCATATGACAGTCATTGCGGTGCGTATTCTAGAAACGCAGAGTTTTAACCCTTAAACTGCCAGAGTTTCAGCCTTATAAAATGCTATCAGTGCCAGGGTTGGCCGCTGCATTCCAAAAAGAACCACCGAAGGCCGAGTCCCCAAATTCCGGGGTTCGTGCGCTACGCGCGCACAAAGTTGCTACTTCGGGGGAATACGCTATCCCGGATATATCCGGGCACGGCACACAGGGCATGTATATTTATGTACATAATAATGTTTATTACGACTTGCGTTGCCAATAGCAACATCAATGACGTCAAAATGACGTCATAAAGATGACGTCATGCACATCTAAGATACGAGTTGGGCTCCGCCATATTATATCCACCACCTTGATTTTTTAAAAATACTTTTTTTGCAGCAAATAATCACAACAGGCAATGAAAATAGACTAAATTCATTCATTTAGATGGTTTTTGATGAAAAAATACCAGGTAGTTACAAATTTTAAGGGATAATTAGCTTGTTATCTTGATCTGGCCATACGGTCCGCCATCTTGGATTTTGGGTTGATGACGTCATAAAATTAGCATAATTTATGCATATATAATTATGAAAGATATGCTTAATGATATAAGTAATGTAACAAAATAGCAGTAATATAGCAAATAAATGTGAAAAATACATTGTTAGAACCAAAAATAGTGATTTTGGGCAAAACTGCCTGTCAACAAACGGTTGCCATGGCAACACGAAAAAATGGAAAAATTGTCAAACTTTGTAAACTTGTTGCCAACAATATTTTTAGGAAAACTCATCAAATTTGGTGGCTCTAGCGTAAGCCGTTCCGGCGTTATAGGACATCCAAGTTGGCGCGGGCATCAAAAGACCCCCCCCCCCCCCCGGTCTGAATAGGGATAAAATTGACTCGAGTGTTGACTACATATACATACGATAATTCATTCTATTGATTCATTGAATGTTTAGACAACTGACTCATTTATCCTTATCGAGAATGAATTTTTTGCCACTCCGAGGACTTTCTTATTTCGAAACGGCTTACTGTACGATCGCCAGATGTGCTTGTTAAGTTTTATAACTCCTATAATTTTGAAATCATTTGATATGAATATAACTTCATGATGCAGTATCTTACACACTCTAAATCCGCAATTCCAATTATACCTAAAGGTAGCACACAAAACGTTGACAATAAAGGATTTCTTAATTCATGCATACCAGTTCATAACAATACGCATTGTCTCTTTTATAGTTGCCTGCCCTCCCGGATCCGTACATGTCCCAATGTCCGGGGAATGTGCCCCGTGTCCTATAGGGACGTACCATAACACCAGTGCTCAAACAGACTGCTTACCGTGTCCTGGTGGGACCACGACATTGAAGGAGGGGAGCAGTGACGTAAGCGCGTGCAAAGGTCAGCTTCAGACGAGACATTTTGAAGTATATGATGGCGTACATAATTTTGCATTACGGTTGTGCTTTGCATGTAACGTTAACGTTGTATTTATAATTACTTTTGCCTAGAAGGCTATGGTTTCAGTACAGCATTGGTTAGTTAAAACATTGCACTATCAGAGAAACGATTGCAATTTGCGACTTGGTATATACCTTGTTATTTAAAACATCACCCACACGGTTTAAATAATAGAAACATCGTGTTGTGACATATGTACGTCATGTGCGAGTGAGCATTCTAGACACAGTGTATGAGAAGTGTGGCATGTTTGCATATTCAATGTCATGACATTGTTTTATTGGATGGGTCATGTTATGGAATGGTCATATTTGGCAATGCTAGATAATTAGTTAACACTCCACTTGTTTTAATGGTACAGATTACTCGGACTGTAACTGTGGACCTCATCCCTGTATGCTGACCAGTTACGGATGGGCGTGCCAGTGTCCTACAGGTTATGTGAATGAAGATGACAAATGTGTCGGTGAGAACTTTGATACACAGTCGGCATCGGGCATAGCGTAACTGGTAAAGCGTTCGGCTCGGAATCTATAGATCCTCTTTGAATTAAGGCAGCCGCCTTCAACTAATTGAAGATTATGCTACCTATAATGTGAAGGTCTACGGCAAAGCGTGAAAGAAACTGAGTAATGTAACGGGGAGGGAGAGATGGGAGGGGAGGGAGCTATATTTGTGATTTAAAACTGTCTATAGTGGCACTGAGAGCTACGTGTGCTGGGTGACCGTTCCAGTCCTTCACATGTTCTGGGAAAGAAGGCAATGTAGTTTGTTCGGCTTGGGGGCATCTGGTAGTAGGCTGAGTGAGTGCTCCGAGTGCACCTGGGTGTCTATAATGACAACAAGAGTATTACAAGCAAAAGTTCAAATCAAGCGTGAGTACTGGTATGGTTATCTCGGCCTGCTTGCCGGCTATACGTGTCAGGCTCTTTCGAAGATCGTGTCATGATATGCTATCAACAAAAAGATGCCATCATACAAAAATCATATCATAAGCATTATATCATATATATTTCCGACTCATAGAGCTTGCCTTTATGTTTGAGTTGTCCCCATGGTTATCACGATTATGGTAAACTGACCCAAGACCGACGAGAGCTGAGATTTGATCTAATTATAAACTCACGTGCATGAAGCGATCAAACAATTGTCCGCATCACCTGTGCAGGGCGCGCTGTTCTCTGGTTGCGACTGAGGCAGTTGCGACTTATATATTTTCCCTTTTCGTCAATATCGACAATATCAGGGAAAACTGAAACAATCACAACATGCTAAAAATTCATAAATGTAAAACCTCATCAGTAGACAAAAATTGCCGTAATGAAGTCTGCTTTGGGGGCAAATAAAATCTTACGACGATAGCGAAATTTTGAACATGTTCAAAATCCATTTCAGCTCTATTTTCGTCATAGGAGGCTCCCCGCTTTACTATGATTTACCTGCGATTGACGCAGGTATGCTCTAATGACCTCATCGTACGATGCACTACGATCCTTGTGACCACGGCTTCATATATTTAAACCATTGCTTCCGATTCTTCCCGGACTTACGACGTACTGCGCTTATGCCGCACATAAAGCCTCCATCGCAGTCAATCGTACGATTCTTGTGACCGGGGCTTAACACGCCAACTATGTCACTACCAGGGCTTTTTGAAATCGCTGGGGGGGGGGGGGGGTCGAGAACGCTGTGACACCGGAATTAAAGTGTTCGTCCGGAATTATACTGTTGCCTGTTGTAATAAGGTACGTGAAAAGGTATTCACTCACAAGCAACTGGATATGATTTTGTAAACGGTCAGACGTTTCAGACAGCCATTCGAATTCGGGGTCACTGACGAAAGACAAGGGATTGCTGTCTGAATCCTCTGAAAGTTTCCAAAATCATATCAATGCTAGTTGCTTAACCCTCAGGCACCCGACCTTTTTCTGCGACTAAAATGACCGAGTGGGGTCCAAAATGTTTTGTTCATAAAATCTCAGTTCCAATGCCTATCGGTGATCATTGTACATACATTGATTCGTCAATGTAAGAGGAATATTTTGACATGTTAAATAAGGTGTTGCTAATTCTACCTCATTATCATAATTTATGCAAAAGATCAGAAGGACCATCTTTTGCACTATTAAGACCAGAGAGGGGAATTTTGAGGCCCTCAGCAACCTTTATGTCCAGTAACTCATGAACGGCTAGTGCTCAAGCTACGAAACTTGGTAATAAGAAGAATATATCACAAAATATTGTTAGCAAATTTTTTTTGCCAATAAAGTAAGTATATCATTATTTGAGGTTGCCATGGCAACGGAATTATGACAGTAATATTTTTGCCAAAATTTGCCAATTTCGATTTAAACAAGGTGTTCTTGGTAAACAATGCTTGTTTTCTCACAATAAAATTCTATGAAATTCAATGCTATTTTCATGATTCAAAATTTATAATTTAAGCTAATTTCATGACGTTATAAGTCAAAATCCAAGATGGCCACCCTTATTAGCTAAATGATGTCATAATGTCGTCATATTATTTGGTGATGACACAGAAGTTTCTATGAGGATTTAGTTTTACATATTTATTATCTTCTAAAAGTTTGGTGGTGATACGATAAGTAGATAGGGAGTTAGAGTCAAAAGTTTGTTTCAAAAGCTGCACTTTTTTGCTGGGGTCCGTTTGGACTCCAGACGGACTGATCCCGGACTTTTTTTTTTATAGCTTCCACAGTATTGTACCAATCTTCATAAAAAATTAGGAGAAGGTAAAGAATATACTGGCTCACAAAGTCACGGAAGGAATTTGTCTTCAGACTAAAAATGTTCAAATGGTACTTCAAAATTTATGCCTGGGGTCCAAATTGAGGGTTAAGTATCTGCCTTTTGGCGGATGAATGGTTGAACATAAAATATTAAAATTGAAATCTACCACCGTCAAATCTAGTACGGCATGGTGTTTTTCAGCAATCAGTGGGTGTCCTGAGGGGTCTAAGGTGCTAGGAGACGTGTGTTACACGGTATCCAACACCACGGCCACTTATCGGCAGGCTACGGATGCTTGCCGGCGGCAGGGAGGACTGATTGTCGCCGTGAAGAGCAAAGAGACCCAGGTACTAGGACATTGCAGTTTTCTTTCACACAACTAGTGCTGTCTCACCTGCTGACGTTTCTATTTCTGTCAGGCATCTTCCTCAATGTTTCAAAACGGATTCTGTTTCACGCAGCTTTATCATTATCTGATCTTTTGGTCGATTTGAGATTCTTATGAATAGATAAAGGTTCAAAGTTTCAAACAAAAAACTTAGCTGATGTAGGTGGCACTTTTGCAGCGAGAACACAATCTTAAGTTTGTACCTCCCTCGTCCCGTTTCATCACTAGGGCTGGCTTCTTTGATTCGGCTTCATATAGTGGCGAGAAGCAGAACTCCAGTTAGAAGCTCTGACGGGTAGATGTCTAATAGGCATGGAAACGTAAATAGGTGAGACACACGAATTATTGTATGATAGAATCTCCTGTATAATATGATCTTCTAACCTGGTGAAATTATTTTTGAGAGCCAAGTACTTTTATAGACATGGCGACTTAATAACTTGTCTCAATAGTATCAATGACAGGCAGCATTATTCGTAGTAGAGCCCCTCTACTCTAAACTTTGGTGTTGATCTAACAAATTCACAGTTCGTCACAATATCATAATATTTCTACTTATATGCATAAAACGTATTGAGGAACTTGACTTCCTATAGTGGTTAGTAATCTCGCGCCTGTATACATAGCAATACATGCAATTGTATTAAATTAAAGCGCACAAACTCAGACCGCAGTGCTTATATGTGCTAGACCGAAGGTGACCAGCATAGTTGGTGAATAATTCTATCAATGAATAATCGGTGCCAAAGTCAGCGGGCAACATTACAACATGCATTTTTTGAATCCCTGACTTGCACGGGAACTCAGTTGCGATGTCATTAGGCACGCGAATGGCTTGCAGTCGTACAAGATCATCACGATATCTGACCAATATATCATCACGTCATATCGAAATCGTTTTTATGTGGTTTGTCCTCACCCACAGAGGCATTGATGGTATAGTCGTCGGTATACTATATCCCAATTTGTACGGTACTTGTAGTCCTAACAGTTACGATCCATATCTTCAGGGCTTCATGTCTTCGTAAAGATCCTTGGTCATGTAAAAGAAAACATACTTGCATAGATTATAGAAATAATATATGCAGACGTGTGCCAGCTCAAAGTGGTGAGTATCAACGAATGAACATTTATCACTAATTTCAATATAACTAGTTGTGTTACTTCCTATGTTTAACCATTGTTTCAGCGATACAAATAAACTAAGTAACTAGAACATGTTTTCAATTACGAAACCAGTTTTTCTCACCTGCCGACGTTTTGATGTCTGTCAGACATCTTCCTCATAGCTTCGAACTGGAGTTCTGCTTCTTGACGCTATATGTAGTCGATGTAGGTGGCCCGAAAAACTGGTTGTGTAAAAGAAAACTTCTTTGTCCTATGACATACCAACCTGTGAAATTATTTTCGTAACTAAGTAACTGCACTTTCTATCCATAAGGACTTCATTGCTGCGAACAGCGATGGCAAGGACTTGTGGGTTGGTCTGGATGATGTTATGGACGAAGGAGAATTCAAGTGGTCCGATGGAGCCGATATCGGAAGCTTTACCTATTGGGCACCCGGTGGGTACAATTTCAACTAGAATGGACTGCTCCCTTTTGCAAATTACTGGCAAGGTTCTAAATTCCCATGCCTTGTTGTATGACTCGTTACCTCGTTGTCATTCAAATTCTTTCAGGTGAGCCCAACGATGCTTCGACATCATCTTCCCAGGACTGTGTCCATCTGTGGCCACTGGCAGGGTACAGCTGGGATGACCAACCATGTGACAGAATGGAATACTTTGTCTGCCAGTTCATTGTTCCTAGTGGTCCCCAACCCTAATGGTTTGGATCGAACTGCAAGCAACCACGGGAAGAAACTGAACCTGTCACATTAGAATCACTTCTAGCACTGTAATGAGAGAGAACACGATTCTCTCTTTTCACGGCAAATGTACACTTGAATCGAGTTTTGTGGCGTGTGTCAATTGTCAATATGCTAGTACGTTGCTATCTTTTGCCTAGATATAAACGATTTGGAGTTATGATACTTGCTGTCATTAAAATAACGGATTGCTTGTAGGTTGAGTCCAAGTAAAATATTTTCTTTGCTCTAATAGTAGTATGACTGTGTGGATTAGAGACTACACTAAAAGTGCCATTCCTTCTGAGATACAACATAAGGTTTAGAATTAGATCTGCTCTATGCTTGAACTAAACATATCTTGATATTTTAGATTTAATCCAGCTAAAGAAAATAACTTACTTTTGATTCTTAGGTATATATTATCTGTTTAATGCAATCTCCAACTTCTTTCGTCCAACGTCCCTAAGACTAAAAAATGAGCTCCCTGTAGATTCAATACAGAGGTGTTGTGATAACTGAGAGGAATATATTGCTGATATGTTGCAGATGTGTCCTGTGGTTTAGAGAAGTTTTAATGTGTGCAGAAACAACAGTAAAAAGGGGATAAGGAAACCTTCTGTGAAAAAAAACCCGGAGAACAAATTACTAGAAATTATCACAACACATCCATATTGAATTCCAAAGATATTCGGTATGTCTTGATGAAATAAGAAGTGATCTGACTGTGGTTTGGCTGGACTTAGCTAATGCCTATGGCTCCATTCCACATGCCCTCATCCAGGTGGCGTTAGACCACTACCACATCCCAGCAAGAGTGAAGGGGATGATAAGCAGCTATTTCGGTGGCATCCAGATGCGCTTCAAAACGGCACAATTCACAACTCAGTGGCAGAAGCTCGAAAAGGGTATTGTAACTGGATGTACCATTTCTCCGATTCTATTTATAATGGGCATGAATCTCATTATAGATGCGGCAGCAAGCAAGGCAAAGGGGCCAAGAATGCAGTCAGGAGTAAGACTGACCCCTTTGAGGGGGTTCATGGATGACATCACACTGACAACTACTTCCCATATAGAAGCCAGATGGATGCTATCTGAGCTGGACTACATGGCAACTTGGGCAAGAATGAAGTTCAAACCAAAGAAGTCCAGATGTATGATCATCAAGAAAGGAAAGGTAACAAGTAGATTCAAGTTGGAAGTACAAGGCGAACCCATCCCGTCAATAGTAGGCAACCCAGTCAAGTGTTTGGGGAAGTGGTTCGATGACTCTCTTACTGATAGAAAGAATGCCAGCAGCACCGTAGCGCAGACAGAGGAGTGGCTTAGAAGAATTGAGAAGTCTGGATTGCCAGGCAAGTTCAAGGCTTGGCTATACCAACACGGATTACTCCCGAGGTTAATGTGGTTGCTGACCGTATATGAGATACCACTGACAAGCGTAGAAGAAATGGAAAGAAAGGTCAACAAACACCTTAGAAAGTGGCTAGGTGTTCCGCCAAGTTTCACAGCACTGGGTTTTTACTCTACAACAGGCCAGCTACAGCTCCCGTTGTCATCTGCAGTGGAGGAATACAAGGTGGCAAAGTTCAGAGTGGTCATGCAGTTAAGAGACTCCCAGGAAAAGCAGATCAACCAGGCCGGAGTCACAACAAGGGCAGGGAGGAAGTTCAAGCCCGACTCAATGGTCTCACAGGCAGAAGGGATGCTGGTCTTGAGGGATATAGTTGGAATAACCAATATCGGAAGACAGGGCCTGGGATGTGCACATTTCAAACAGTGGGGAAAAGCCAACAGGAAAGAGAGAAGAGCACTGGTACAGGATCAAGTTAGAAACTTAGAGGAAGAAAGGCGAAGGGCCAAGGCCGTGGAGTTGGCAGCGCAAGGCGCATGGACGAAATGGAATCTCCCAAGCAGAAAAATCACATGGGCGGAGCTATGGAAGTTAGAGCCTTTCCGTGTATCATTCATGCTTAGGTCCGTGTACGACACGCTACCCTCACCAGCAAACCTGTATAGATGGAAACTAAGAGAAGACCCAGCTTGTAAGCTCTGCGGGGAAAGAGGAACAATGGCTCATATCCTCTCCAGCTGTAAAGTAGCCCTCGCCCAGGGCAGGTACCGGTGGCGCCATGACAAGGTGTTGTCGACCATTGCTAGCATTCTAGAAGTAGAGAGGAGGAAGAAGCGCCATGTGGAGGCGAAACGCGCGCCAGTCATGGCGTTTGTTAGAGAGGGTGAGAAGAGTCGTCGTCCCGCGACAGAAAGATCAGAAGCGAGCATACTACAGAAGGCGAGAGCATGGGAGCTGAAGGTAAATTTGGGGAGAAGGCTGCACTTCCCCTCAGTAGTCCAGACAAACTTACGGCCTGACGCAGTACTATGGTCAGAAGAAGGGAAGAAGATCATACTGATCGAGCTAACAGTGCCGTGGGAGGAGAGGTGTGAGGAGGCACATGAGAGAAAGGCGAGCAAGTACCACGACTTGCTCCAGTGCTGCAGAGAGAAAGGATGGCAGTCGTGGCTGTTCCCAGTAGAAGTAGGGTGCCGAGGTTTGCCAGCTCAGTCTACATGGAAGCTACTAACAGCATTGGGAATAACCGGGAAGAGCAAGAAAGAACGCAGTGCGTAGTATAGGAGAAACAGCGGAGGCTGCATCATGCTGGGTGTGGAGGAAAAGGGAGGAAGTTAGCTGGAAGCCGGGAGGAGCGGACGAGTAGTGGGTTGGCCACCACTGCTGGACCCGACAGAAGGAGGATGTTACGGATAAGGGTCGAAACATCCAATGAGAGCTGATCCGTCTGATGACGTCCGCGACCTCCCCGAGTGACGGCACTCCACTCATCCCTGAAGGTGAGTGGAGTTTAAAGGCATCATTGATGTATTTACCAACAGACCTTCGATTTCGTCTAGCCCGTACAAGCTTCCCGGTGTATATTCCTTTCCCGGCATATATTCCTTTCCCGGCATATTCCCGGTTAAAAATCGCGAATAGACCCCCCTCCCCCCCCCCCCAAAAAAAATTGCCAATGTTCCTAGAGAGGCCGGTGAAGGAGGCTAGGTCATGAATACCAGGAAAAATACCTACTGCAACATGAACATGGCTTCCGCTTCTCCAGTCATTTTGATCCGTCCCGTGGTCAAAATTGGCACTTTTGACACAGCAGGAAGGATGGAAATTGATCCTTTAAGATCAGGCGTAATTCGAACCGAAGGCGTGAGGGTCTGCATGGGGGGTCTTGGTATCGCTTAAAGGTAAATTCAGGACGCCCGGTAACGCTTAACGGTAAATTCAGGTGCCCAGAACTCGGAGGAATGACAGGGACAATGTCCATGACATCTGTAAATTGACGGAGGCAGAGTTCCCGGCCCGCCACAGAGACGGCGGCAGCAAATTTCTTATGGCGGGATTGAACATGTTTCAGCACATGGAGCGTCGAAGGCTCGATGCATCCCAGGGGGGTCCAGGGGTATGCTTTTTAAATCAAGACCCTCTAAAAAAATGCTATTTCCTGCATTTTTCGGCAAATTCTGCCGACCCACTAAGCAAGGTGGATTTTGACATTTTCATCAAATTGCACATAGTTATAACTTATAGCTTTGGCCTCCGCCCCCAGAGTCCCCGACATATTTTTTTCCATTTCGAGCATGGAAGGCACGAAGCGTTGCAATTTAAGTCCGGGGAAATTTCAAAATCTGGACCGTCTGAAACGCCATTTACTGCATTTTGAAGGACATATTTTGCTGTAAGACGAAGCTAATTTTAAATACATTGTATTAGCGAGAAATGGGTTTTCTGTGCGAAAACCCACGCCCCTAACATATTTTCGCCATGTCGTCGTGTCGTGAGCGCCAAAGACGCAAGCCGTCGCAAGGGAGGTCTGGAGAAACCTCATTTTCTGCACTCTACGAGTACTTTATGTCCGACACTGAAATCTGTATGAGTGATACAGTTTTTGAGGCTGACGCTGCCGCAATGTATCTTACCCTGTCCAGAGCCGAAGGCCGTGAGGCTCGGAGAAATTTTGAAATCTGGACCTTTTGATACGCCATTTCCTGCATTTTCAAGGATTCTATCTGTATTTGACCTCGTGTGTATGTTAACGGGTTACGAAGAATTTCTTGGTAACGCTTAACGGTGAATTCGGGATAACAAATTACGATTCATGTTGAATTAAAACAGCCATTAACGCTTAACGTTGAATTAGAGCGGGTCGTTAACGATTAACGGTGAATTAAAATGGCACGTAACGCTTAACGGAAAAAAGGCATGCAGACTCTCTACGATGCGTAGTACTACTACAGATTCAAAAAACAAGTGTAAATTTGGCCTTACTGTATCTATTCCTTAACCGTCGTTGCCGTCGTGCAAAATCGTTCTGAAGAACACTGTTTTGATGTCATTGCGATGCAAAAAGTACTAGTATTGCAATCCATATGCAGACTGCACGATTCAAAAGAAGCGACACTCTACGGCTGGCTGAAGTACTGCAACATGGGCAATTTAGCACTTGATTCGTTGATCTAGGCGATTTGAGTGCCCCAATGTGTCGCTGATAAACAAAAAGGCCATAACACGGCAAGAAAAGCTATATTTTAGGCGCAAAAGGCACGAGTTAGCACATACAAGTCTTAGATCGACAGTACTGGGATCCATGATCTCTACTCCAATCGGGTAATACCCCGGTCACATTATCCACGATCTTCGGGCGTATCGACGGAAGGTCGGTCATATGATCGACATATGATCGACAGAGGGCTGATCATATGATCATATCATATGAGGGCTGTCATATGATCGACAGAGGGCTGCGCGTATTTTTCACATGAAAACCGTCCTTGTCACATATAAGCCATACTTTGTACCTTGTACAATTTCTGTGCAATAAAGTTATAATTACAAGCGAGGCTCGGGCGATTGCCACAGAATCGTCGTCCGATCGATTTTGGCCAAATGTGTCTGACAGGGGTATAATCAGGACACTGAAAGGATAACGATACTAAGCCTGATCAGTTTGACATCCATCCGGACCAAACTCAAACTCAAAAGTATAAAATGTACATGTTTCCCAACATTATTAGATATATTTGCTGAAAGTAAAAAGTGTACATCTGCAATATGAGACGTTGTTCTGTTGAATCCTTGTTTCTTGTTGTGCAGCATTTATGAAATCATTTTGTTCCGAAACTGTGAGAAAATGTTATGTACAAGGATATTGTCAAATAATCATAATGCCAACATTGTGTTTTAAAAATCCTGTATCTTATGGGGGAAGGTCCCGGAAGGAGTTCCTTTTTTGTCTACTTGTGCTCATAAGTTCATAAGTTTGTGCATGTGTGTGTGTATTCGTCAGGTTATATCAATTTAATCTTCCCAACATGAATAGGAAACATTAGTAACGATTTTGTTATTTCCACTCAACATTATCAGTCCGAGCAAGGAGAAAACTGATGATTATTCAGATTTTTCGGCATTGCACAACATGGGAGGCTGTAAAATACTGGTGCTCTGTATCTCGTCTAAATTGTTTGCTTATCTATTTACAATTTCACGTGAAAAATTACAACATATATATAGGGCTAGACGACCTTTTAGTCATTGTCCTTAATAAATGTTCAACTCAGTTAGCTCCTTCCTTGAAAATATCATATGATCTGTGTTTAACAAGACCCCAGTAAAATTATATAATGGCCTGACCCTATCGGTCTAAATCGGATAACGTAAACTATGGAGAGAGAGCAGCTTTCTGTTACTGGCTTTCCACAGATTATTTTAATCTGTGAATTTAAGCAAACAAATATTTTATATGAAGGATGTAAAATTACTTCTCAAGGTCTTTCGTCTTGTATTCAAAAGTTTAGTATAATGTTTAACACGATGTCGTAAAGTTGGATCCCTTTTTCTTTGAGTGCAATAATGATATTGCCCCCAAGTAATCCCATTGATGGAATTTCATTTGCTACTTTTATTTTTTAAAAATAGTTTTATTGTTATTTCAGTCACTATGTGTTTCGTACCCATCGTAGATCATTAAAATCACAGGATTTTAATTGCACAAAACGGACACCTTCAATTCTTGTAACCATGCCCATACGTCCCAATTTTGAAGGACAGTTTTTGTATCATATTTACTAAAGTCTGGATTTTACAGTCATCAGCCTCTGATATAACAAACCTTCACTATTCATGAAGACATTCTGCTGACGTCAAAGCCTCCCTTCGTTATTTCGTAAACAGGTGATGAAAGCTCCCCAAACATACCGCAGATTTTCTTACCGGCGCAGTAACACCTGGTAATCAGGAGTAAATCTTCACAGCATGAATAGGAAACATCAGCAACTGTTTTGCTATTTTCAGCATCATTAGTCTGTAGTAAGGCGAAAACTGATGAGTATTCAACAGTTGTTTTCAACGTGGCAACATGTACCCTGGGAGCCAGACAGGACCGGGTAGCTAGCGAGTTTTGCTCGGGGAGCCAAGGCAGTCAGCCCGCCGATCTCACATAAGCGCTCCGGGAGGTTTAAACCTGAAGGAGTTATCGCTACCCTTTTAAAGGGCAGATAGACCTCATCGGGCTTAAACTACCCGGGGCGCTAATAGGAGATCGGGCGGGCATGACTGTCTCGGGCCACCGAATAAACTGTCCTAGCTGTCCGATCCTGGCTGGCACCCAGGGTAGGTAACATGGGGATATGGTAATACTGATTTTGTGTTTGTTGAAACTGTATCTGTACACGTTTGCTTATTTGTCTCTTCAAAATTAGAACAATACGTGAGGTTTAAAAGTAATTTTCATGTCATTTGTTTTACATTGATGGGTGACACGGTATATATTTTTGCATTAAAATCACAAATTTGTATTTTTTTAGTTTGAATAAATACAGCAATGTTTTTCCTGATAGTTTGCGATTTCATTAACAGGGTTTTATTTCCTATCATAATTGTCCTTTTGATGCTGCATACTATTAGGTGGTTTTTACTCATCAGATTATCCAATTGTTAAAATCACAAGATTTGTAATTTTACGTGTTAAGGGGGAGGGGTCCTTCTGTTACTGTAAGCATACCTACACAACACACCTCCAA
>NC_049995.1:681393-683355 GCF_000003815.2 Branchiostoma floridae | reverse complement strand
TTGTATTATCTCTGCATATGTTTCTCATGTTAGTGAGAAAAAATACAAGGGGAATGCGTATGTCAAAGCAAGTACTACAATCATTCATTTATGTTTTCAACTAAAGCAGTGTCTTTGAAATATGATAATTAATATGTTTGTATATAATGCTAGTTAACCTTTATTTGCGGGGTAATCTTTATCCGTTGTATTTAAGACCAGGGTATTTCGGGATATGAAGTCGATGGAATGTGGTCTCAAACTGCATTATATTGAAGAAAAAAAGCAACTTCAAACCACCGTCCATCTACGTAATATCCATAAATATCCTGTTTTTACGTACAACGGATATAGGTTACCCCGCGAATAAAGGTGAACTAACGTTATATCTGTATGTGTTTTCAATTGCACATGCATTACATATATATCTTATATGAGCAGCTATGCTTTTACATTGTTTTACTGGATGGTATTACCCTTTAAGGATTTTGTGTTTACAAATATAGTTTGATTTTTGGCTTAAGTTTTATAGGAAAATTGATATTGGAATCATAGTACTGATACATATCTCCCATCACACCTCTAAATCTACCACACACACACAAGTGATCTCCACAGAAAAGTCAGAAGCTGAGGGTTACAACATTTAGAAAATTTATTATAATTCTCGAATCTTAACATTTCTTGGTTATTTACTTACAACATGCGTGGTGGTGCCAATACTAGTATCAGTCTTTCAGCTGTCAGTTTACAATTCCAAAACTAGCTTCTGCATACATATACAAGAGAATACATTATAAGATATGATATACATTTATGATGATATACATGCGATCAGGTTCGACCTACCACTCATCATATCACACTATCATTCAATGTCTTCATTTCATTCAATTCATTTTAACTGGTTGTCCCAAAAGCTCATGATCATTTATTTATCAACATCAAATCATTGAAGTCTACATTTACATGTCAACATTGCAAACTATCAATCGTATTTGGTTTATCATCTCAGACAATGTTTACACCTCCAAGACTAGCGTCTATAAGAAAATACAATATAAAATGTATTCATAATCAGAGGGAGGTTCACCTCCAGACTGGTTGAGGTAGTTTGTTTGTTTTCTGACATGGTGGTCACATAGGTCGTCCAATCGTCATACGATTTTAATGCCATGGGATTTTCAAGCAGGCCGTGACAGCACCAAAGACCAACATGGATCCAACGTTTTCGCGTCACAGGTATGACATAAACAATCATATAGAACGCCCCCCCCCCTTCCGTTTGCAGCTCCTGTGGTTTAGTTGTTAATTGCTCGCCTTGTTCTGCTTCTCACCTTCACAGGAATTCCTACCGGTCCCAAAGCAGGGCTCTCCTCCCCTACTTTAAACAGAATGTCTCTCTTTCCTCCTTCACTCTCTGGGTCAGGAATCTAAATAAATCATAAGGTATACTTGTAGACATGAAACGCAGAGCAAGTGGGGTTTATAAGAGGAGGGAGCACCCCATTTTAGTTGCACAGTAGAATGCACACTCCGTATCCCAGATGTAAGTATTTTTAATTCTTATAATCACTTTTCAACAAAAACAAAGAAAGTATAAATACAAAGGATCAGATACAGATCTTGTATTGACTAAGCCATATTGATTTGATTATATGGATAATATCCTCAAAAAAACATTCGTAAGGTTTTTAGAAACTATTCATCTGTAGTCTGACACTGAACTGAACTGACACAGTCTGTCACCTACTTTCCTCACTCTAGCAATACTGAACGTATCCGATTGGTGGCGCTGCAGCGGGATGTATTACTCGCTAGTAGTGAGTCAGCAAATACCAGTAATAGTATGAATTCGAAGTAAAAGTAGATTTTACTTACCCTAAAGATAACTGTGTCCCCCTTGTCGATGATTTCGTTCTTTCCAGCCGATTTGAATAGATCAAGTGCCATTTTTGGTTCAGGGATACCTGAACATGTGGA
>NC_049995.1:677779-681293 GCF_000003815.2 Branchiostoma floridae | reverse complement strand
GCGTTATTTTTGCGGGAATAATGATAAAGGATATACTCGCATTTCCTTGGACTAACTGTACTGTTAACAGATTTTAAACGTTGTTCGATCATGTTCGAAAATAAAGGATTTCAATCATATATTTAAACCTAAATGTCCAAAAATCTAAACAAGACTTTCCTTACCCATAGCGGCAAAGAACTTGATGAAACTTTCGTCGTCCCATTCCACGGCGGTCCAAATACCAGAGAAGTTCACCATCTTTTTCCAAATTACACAGGCGGTGGTAGGACAATACTGTGACGATCTTTAATCCATTATTTGTAAAACGTTCGGGCTGGTCCATTCCTATTCCAGAGGAACGGGGCATTTTGTCCTTCTTCCATTCCATCTAATATTATTTTCCACCTGACCCCTTTTAACTAAAATCCCTTGCCCATATACCTAGCAATTTTTGCAACGTTACAGTTTGAAAAATAAAGTTTTTAACAAATTTTTCTATACTCTTGGATTGAGATCGTCTATAGAACCAAAGGTTGAATGACCGCTAGGTCATCAGGAATTGCCTGGTTGTTGATGAAGTTTGTTATGCTTTACATTGTGTTGTAGTTTTATAGACAACCCGTGAGAGAACAGTGTGTCGTCCTAGATTTATGTTTGTATACTAGTGTACACGGCTATTCCATCGAAAGAACACAGGGGGAGAACAACAATTTCTATTACATATCATTTCCATTTCGTAATCTTCAAAATATATACAAAATCTCAACTGCTTGCCTGATTGCAACGGTATATTTTAAAACACTACTCTTGCAATAGAAAAAAAAAACGATCAAGAATTTTTTTTACCTTTAAAATGGGATCGTCCTTGTTGCAAAGACCACAGCGGTAATAGTTGACTTATTATGTCAATTGTGTTCTACTGCTGGTGTCATGGGTCATAGGGTCAATGACCGTACGGACATGCCTTTACCCAAGGCTTAAAATTCAAATGGTTTTACCGGTGGTTTGGAGAGAATATGGACAGGAAATGTTGTTATTTTTTTTTCTTTTCAGCACGACTTTAGGTCAGAAAATTTACTTTGGTGCTATGGCTTCCCTCCGTAAAAATTGCAACCTGATTGTCGGAAACTTTTGCTATTCTTTACATGTGTTGTAGTTTTATGGACAATCCGTGAGAGAGCAATTTCCTGGCATATATTTTGTGTTAACTTTGTACACTAGTGGACTCGGCTATTTCATCATCAGAACATGGGGGGGGGGGGGGTGGAGGAAGGATTGCCCCTCGGTCCCGGGATGACCAAAAAATTTTGAATAGGGTAAAATTCTTAGCCATCAGTTACTACGGAGGAAGGATCTAGATCAATGCAACGAGACCGCCAAGAAATGTTACAATTTTTCTAGGACTGCATGAAGAATGGTTGATAGAACATTTGATTACTCAGAACATCCTTTCATTCATTCATTCATTCATTCATTCATTCAGTCATTCATTCATTCAGTCATTCATTCATCAAAGTAAAAGTCCCATCCTTCATCTTAAAAGAGAATTAATACTATTTTCTTTTCAATTGACCCACTTCCTCTTTATCCACTTAGAGACCTCCTGCTTCTAATGATATATCAATTATACTGACTTAAACGTTTTAACGAGCAATATGTGTCAATTTACCGTCTTGGTGCTTGTAAAAAGGGTAAAAATCATTTAGGAGACAACCAAGAAGTACGTTGAGATTGTCACTTCAAATATGGTACTTATTCTCAAATGTAAGTACAAACAAGTAGAAGTACATTTCTTTTAGATCACAATATTTCTAGGTGTTAATAATTCTTATTCCATTTCAAATTATTGGTTGTGTTAGCGAAAGCTAGTAAAATATCCAGAGATCTCCATTTATATCCCTGTTGAAGGGTGTGTGTGCTGATACGTTGAGGTTGTCACTTCAAATACAGTACTAAAGTTTAAATGTAACTACAACTAGGTAGAGGTTGAAATCTTTTTTCAGGTCACAATATTTCTAGGTGTTGATAGTTTTTTTCATTTCATTTCATACTCTTAGTTAGCGAAAGGCTAGCGAAAAAACAGAGATCTCCATTTATTTCTCTGTCGGCAGGATGGATGCTGAGACGATCCCGGGCGAGTCCATGTCGAGTGGGCAGGGGGTCCAGCTCCCTGCGGTGACCGCCATGAACCCGCAGATCAAGCCAGTCCACTTCTTCTCACAGCAGAAGTTGTTCAGCTCAGGCCAGCAGCGGTGACATGACGAGTCAAGACACGCCGGGCTGAAAATTAAAAATGTGTTTGCGACGTCATGTGTCAGCCATCTTGAAACCTACCAAAACGACACTCAGAACTACGTAACTGCCAAGATTATAAATGCATAGCATTTCTAGTAAACACGAGCGAGAAGAATTTCCAGAATACTGGTACTTTTTTACTTCTCAAAAAATGAGCGTAATATTTTGGGTTACGGATGATTTATGAGTAAATTTGCATAATCAATACGGATTGTCTATAACTTCAGATAGTCAAAATAAGGTATTTGTGCGTGAAATGTGTTTGATCTATCCGCTAGAGGTCGTCATTTGTATAATTGATATCTATTGACATTTCTCTCCTTCCCAGCTAAATATGAGACAAGTTTGAAAGTCCTATCATGGAATGCAGTGGATTTATAAACTTACCTCATTAATTATGCAAATTAGCTGTTCATTAGAAAAGTAAGTATTCAATTATGTAAGTCAACACTCATTCTATATATATACCAAAAATCATGAAGATTCGTCAACACCTTGTAGAGTTATTCTCGTCCAAAGATTAAAAGAAAACCGGCGCCTGTAGTTCCAAAAAAAGCCGCTTGGGGTCCGAAATCACAGCACTTACTCTCTGCCCCGAGGGCTATCTACCACTAAAAAAAACATGACCACAGCATGTCAATAACATGAGATATAAAAGATTGAGTTTCCGTCTGCAGTACTTTAGCAAGCCGCTGGGGGGGGGGTCCATCCTTCATCTTAAAAGAGAATTGGTGCTATTTTCTTTTCAATTGACCCACTTCCTCTTTATCCACTTAGAGACCTCCTGCTTCTAATGATATATCAATTATACCGACATAACCGTTTTAACGAGCAATATGTGTCAATTTACCGTCTTGGTGCTTGTAAAAAGGGTAAAAATCATTTAGGAGACAACCAAGAAGTACAACACAACAATTACAATATAATGCATGAAATATTTAGGGCTTTTATAAATTTCATGCAATTGACTAAAACATAAACATTGACATATGCATGATATTGTTTATCATTGACTAACATACACATTCCTATCATAACTCATTAGGCGGTTTTGCAGTTTTTAAAAAAAATATGCAAATAAGTTCTTCATTAGCATATTTGGTATCTACTTATAGTCCACCTATCAAAAATGTTACATTTATATTTATTCCAGTTCTTGAAAACAATGGAACTATACAGTTTTCTCACTAATCATGCAAATCAATTTCTCATTTGCATAACAATTCTATCATTATGA
>NC_049995.1:658091-677679 GCF_000003815.2 Branchiostoma floridae | reverse complement strand
GTGCACATTGTCTAAGGTACCTAAAAACCAAAAAAATGAAGATCCGATGTTTCCTTTTTGAGTAATTCTCCTCAGAATTTTTTGACAAAAAATGACGCTGCTTTCCCAAAACTAGCTGCTAGGGGGCCCTAACTTGAGCCACCTCTTCCGAAGCACAAGAGGTATCTAACACCTAAAAACCGGGATAATAGCTTGTTCGGAACACGAGATAGAAAATCGAAAGTTGCGTTGCAGTACCAACAGAAACCACTATGGGGCCTAAAACGTAATCATTTCCATCTTTTATCACACTCTACCAAGACAAGAAGTATGAAACCAATCCATTCAGCCATTCTTGAGTTATCTTGTTGACACACACAAACACACACACACACACACACACACACACACACACACACAAACACACACACAAACACATACACACAAACAGAGAGAGAGAGAGAGAGAGAGACGTTAATAAAAATATAACATCCATGAAATTTTACCGAGGTAATTGAGGTGTCATATTAGACGTTCTCACGTCAAATTGGAGTTCGTGAACTTTAAAATCTGTCCTGGAATTCAAGATCAAACCACAAGGCGGCGTAATGAGACACTCTATATATCCAAGGCCTCGCCAATTTTATTGTCAAATTATTGTTTTTCGTATTCTGCTGGCCAGATTAAAATGGCCACACCTCCCGTTGACAATTATTCACTGCCTCTCATAACTAGCTCCAAATAAACTATTACTATGGGCCACATATTTCATTATCTGTACCTGGCTACTTTAAAAATCTGAAAACTATTTGTTAAATATTGTCAAATATGTTGCGTAACCTGAGTAAGACCCTGTGTCTCTCCACCCCAGACATTTTGGAAAAAATATTTTTATTTTTTTCGACCTGACAGTCCATTTTTCTGAAAAAAATCCAAGAAGAAACAAATCAAATTGGTGTTGCCTAAGAATACTACAGGGCTACATGATGATGCAAAACGTTTCTTATATTTTTTATCGGTTTATCTTGCTAGCTTGCCTCACCGTTCAGAGGCGTCTGTGAAGTAGACGCATCTGCAACTCCGACATACAGACTGGCTGCAACCTGTACCAGGACGAAACGGAATCCATTCAGCCGTACAGGTCATTTTATTAAATCAAATTTTAAAAAAAGAACGAGTAAACTAGAAATTTTTTACACAATAAAAATCTATCCACCAAGAAATAGGGCCAGAGAGAGAGTTCAGGCATAATGTCAAATGCAAATATTTATGGGATCAGTAAAATGGAAAATTAAACTAACACATAACTAACCGTTGAACTAATCGTCCAAAATTCTGTTGGGCATTTTTCAAAATTATTTTAAACAGATAGGTAACAATTACTAAAACTGTCTTTAGTTAACTAAGCAGTTATTAATCTCGGACTTGCTGTAATAAGTGATATCTATGAATTTATTGAATTATCACCGTTGCTGACCAAGGACGTTTGTTACAAGGTCATAAAGGTTCTCCTGTCCTAAGATATCCACGTGCACAGCTTGTGACGTTTTTACCGCTAATTAACGATTTTGTTGTTGAAGGATTATCAAAAGAAAGCTTTACGTAACATGATAATTTCTTAGCGGTTAATCGATGGTAATTTTCCATCCAATTTACAATGTTGTGGCTGAGAGATTACCAAAACAACTTATATAACATTGTTAATTTCCCACGGTAAGAATAACGCCGTATTTTCAAACCGGGGCAAGATCGGGCTGTCTGTTGAAACGACAAAAATGTTTATGTAAAAAATACACACACAACAATGCCCTAGACTATTCTCTTGACGTCTTGTGTATTTTGGTTTCTCTAGTACCATACTGTTCTTTCCCGAAAGCTTAGAGGCCGGGCCCCGGTTCGGAAATGTGGCGTAGGCCTTTTCGGATTGGTAAAACTTTCATTTAGGCCCCCTTTCCACTACTCGGCGATCGCGCTGCGCTTTCACTGCGAAGTATATAGGATATGTGTATCCTTCGCTTTTACACTGGGAATATCATAAAAAATGTAAAACTGTGACCGAGAAGACAACAAAACAAACGAAGAGTAAAAAGATTCGTTTCTTCCAATACAATTCGTTGAGCGATCTGTAAAATTTTAGGTCGCAGAGAGAGCGTAGTGAGAGGGCCGCCGTAGTGAAAAGGGGGTATTAGCAATTAGGCGAAAATCGATTGGACGACGATTCTGCGGCAATCACCCGAGCTTTGCTAATGATAATAACTTTATTGCACAACAATTTTACAAGGTACAAAGTATAGCTTATATGTGTCAGGGACGGTTTTCAGGTGAAAAATGCACGCAACCCTCTGTCGATCTTAAATATGGCCCATCTTCCATCCATACGCCCGAAGATCGTGGATAATGTGAGGGGGGTATAAAATAGGCAGCGTAAAGCGCTAGCGTTGGAAGACCATGTTTCATGCCGGTATACCAATGATCTTAAAAACCGAAAAAAAAATCTAATATTATTTTACAATCTAATTTAACAAGCATCTGGGATATAAGGATAAAGTAAACCCATACTAAATATTATACACAATCTTAGGAAAACACATAAACAAAGGAAAGACTGTTTTTGAACCTTACAGTATTTTTTCCTTTTGCTTTGTGGACAAACGAGCACAATGTGGCACTGTACTCTAGTGAGTAACTTATATAACAGCGCCGCATTGACAGTACAGCAAAAGGTAGTCTTTTCTTTTACCTCTCCGTCCGAAATCAGGTGTCCATGTTTACACCTGGGTGAAGTGAGGGAGTTCGTGTAAAGTGTATTTCCCAAGGACACAACGTCGGGGATTGAACTCGGGTATGGAACTCGGGTATCGAACTCGGGACCTCTACCAGTTACGCCAGACACAACGCTACAAGTGAGAATTGCTTATACCCCCTTTCCAGTAGGACGGCGCTCTCGTCGCGCTCTCTCTTAGACATTGAATTTGACAGATCGCTCAAATTGAAAAAAAAAAAAAAAAAACAATTTTTTTTGCACTTTGTGTGTTTTGCTGTCCTGTCAGTTACACTGTTACATGCTGTACGACATACCCAGTATGAAATCAAAGGTTACGCATATCCTATTTATGTCGCAGTGAGAGCCACCACGATCGTCGTCTAGTGGAAAGGGGGCCTTAACACATAACACAAGTTTGCCAAGTTGATTTTCAGCTTGGGCTCACAGTGGGCTAAGCGTGAAAAAAATTAAAGAGGAAGGGTTTATCACCTTTTGCATTCCTTCATTTTATATCATTCTGTGAGACAAAAACATCTGTACGGTTAATAATTATTTCATAAGATGATTAATGACTGCTACATATCGTATGAATGATGAGATTCCCACAGTATATAAGGTATGAGTGGAAAGGCTGACCCTGGCAAGGGAAAGACGAGCCTGGAGACAGCTCTCTATCTTCATGGCTACCTTGACCCCCCCCCCCCTCCCCGGCCCCCGGGAGGTCAAGGGACTGGATACGTAGGTAGAGATCCCGAATGTCAGACATCCCATAGACGGTTAACGTTAGTATACACTAAAGAAACATTTCAAACTAGAAAGGCCGACATTTGCCACACTTTTTCCCATGCAACATTTATAACTGTCTCAAAAAAAACCTGCTCGAAAATGGAACATTTTGGGGCACACCCCAGTTTCTCGCCCCCATTTAAATGTATAGTTTATGTTAAGAGACTATTTTCAACGACGCCGTATTTCCAAACTAGAGTTCCACGAGCACATCCCTTCACCAAATAATCATGCCTTTATTCAAAACTTTTAGGTCTTATTCATGTATTAATAAAGAGTACCTACCCAATTACCAAACGACTACATGAACGTGTGTTCCCTACAAACCCACTAACACTACCAAAATCATAAACTTCTCGGCAAATTATGTACACTGTTGTGATACTTTCCAGCGCAACTTTCATACTGTAAATTGTCAAAATCATGTCTCTACAAGACCAGGTAGTCACTTAACATTTATTGACTTTTCTCTATTTCTCAGTTACATAATGTGACAAGTTAGAAAGTCCTATATTGGAATGCAGTGGATTTGTAAACTTTCCTAATTAAATATGCAAATTTGCTGTTAATTTGCATAATAAGTATCCCACTATGTAAGTCTTCACTTAGGCTATCTACATACCAAAAATCATGATGATCCGTCAACATGTTCATGTTTTCTCATCAATTATGTAAATGAGGTCGTCATTTGCATAATTAATATGTATTGGACATTTCTCTTTCTCAGCTACCCAAATTACTTGTCACATTCATTGAGGCTAACAATTCCATACATGCCTGTGGGAACATGCCTAGCATGCCTGTGGAAACATGCCTGTGCCATTCCTAGAATTTTTGCTGACTGAACATAAAATATACCATTTGGATCGCCCCTGAGGCTTCGCCAATGATTTGCTTTACATTTTTTTCAGAAAAATGTACAGATTTTTCTACTAGGCTCTGGCAATATGATAAACTTATATAACAAATACCTCGCATGTAAGTATTACATACTCAATGGTAAGTCCTACTCTGGCTTCAAATTTCTATTGTTTACACAAAGTTTATATACAAGATCAAATCATTCACTTCTATTTTCAAACAAATTATTCACTTCTATTTTCAAACATCATCATGAATGAAGGGGGAGGGGGGCACAAAACAACTGATTTGATAACCTCCACGTGCAATCTCACCCACAGAAGATACAAACACATATTTGAAATTTAGAAATCTAGACAGTAGGATATATTTGAGAGTTTACCTAATATCCGCCAATATCAATCGATCGTACGGATAACCTGAAAACAGATATCCTTGAGGAAAAATTGTACAACTTTAAAGATTAAAGATTAATTCACTAAGAAAAAATTACAAACAATAAACATGTTTATACGCAGTGTTTTGCAACAATGTGTTCAAATATGCAAATAAAATCTAACATTGACACAAAATTGTATTTACGCTTCTCACTTATGCGTACTAATTTCATATTTGTAGACCGTCCTCTCTATTTGGGATAACACAAATCGTTTCTAGCATGGGCCTTATTGATTGGATCAAAGCATATTATCATAAAACATGTAAATAACTACCTGATTGGTGTAATCAACATATATAATGTTAACATTTACTTAAAACTATGATGCACGTATGGTAGTTAGAGGTCTTAATTTGCATAAATGACATCCTTCTGGTACTCCTTTTTAAGTAAATATGCAAAATAGCTATTAAGTGAAGAAAAAACAAGAGAATGATTTATGGAAATTATTATGTTACCCAAAGAGCATTCGTATATTGACATTTAGTTAAAAGTGTTATAACCTCTGGCTGTCCGCAGTAAAATCATGATCTTTTAAGGCCACAATAAGTTAATTTTATAGGTGGCATATTCTGCTGAATCCAGGGAGAGGAAAAAAAAACAGATAGGAAATAAGGAAAAAAGACAGTATAGACCCTGTACCAAGATTGGAAGAAATAAAACGTGGCATCACAGCCAACAAGCCTTTTATATTTGTACTCAAGAAGTCAACAAGGTGGTGTGATACACTCAAAACCTTTACAAGTATACGTTGAATTTGTTACCATTCCTGATTATTTTTGCACAACAACATAATACGTCCAACAAGATGTAGTTTCATAAAATATCAGATTGAATTTTTCTTAGACTAAATTATGCTTGCCGACTTATGATCTTTCTCACGTGGACAACGGTGGAAATAGTTGCTCTGTCAAAAAATAGCCAAATGCACAACGTATCACTTTTTCTAATATGACTATGTACGCTGACGATACAACAGAATTTGTTACGCCACCAGGTGCCATATGGCAGAGAGAATTCTATCTAAGAGACTTGGTTATGCGTTAAAAAGACTCATTTTGAATATTGGGAAACAAAGTTCATAGTCTAAGGACACAACATAACCTAGAACACGTACCGCAACAGACAGTGTTGGGGAGGGGGGGGGGGGCGACTCACAAAACTCTGTTTATCAAGCTGACATTCTGGGTTTCAGTAATAAACAAGGCAGTTAAACAATTTAAACGATGTCAACATGGTAGTAAACACAGCATTTTTTTTAAAGTTTGTTTTTTGGTCATTTTAAAGAGAATAGGAAACGTTTCTTCACTTTGCTATTATTTCACTTTCATTATTTTGAGAGAGTCAAACATCTGTATGATGAATGATTGTGATTCAACATGGCGGTAGTGTTATGTAACGAATCCACGTGGAGGTTCCCATTGTGATACAGACTAACATTGCTATCTTTTCCAAGGCCACCAGTAATTATCCTTAACAAGTTGTGAAATGAGGTGTATGAGAACTAAGGGTCGTCGTCTGTCCTTTTACACTTCAGTTACTAACTTGTAAACGATCAGTCTCTTCTGCAAATCTATAATTGAGTTGTTCACTGAAGTGAATCATTTTTGTGAGAACCAAGTCAGGATTAGGCACCACGAGAACAGTTTCTTGGATCCGTTACGTAACAGTGATTATACCTTATTAGATAGTCAATGATCGTGCTTAAGTTTTTGAATTTATAACAACATTCCACGAACTTTCACTAGTATCTTCGTCAAATTGTATTAAACCTTTGGAGTGAAGTACAAGAAGTATATTCCATTGATGATACAAATAAGGTTCTAGTTTTCACAAATTGTTTAAAATATGGAGGTCTTGTGTTATCAAGAAAAGGTTATTGCAACTTCTTCCTTAATTATGCACATGTGACCCTAATTTGTATACTTTATGTGTAATGATCCTCACTTTGCCCACCTTTGTCATGAAATTATACCACCATTAACGTTGTTGGGATTATAGTATATTTTCATTAATTATGAAAATTTGGTTCCCATTAGCAAAATTTATACCTACCGACATTCCTGTATTTCTCATGTATTTATTTGACAAATTTAGGAGTCCTTTCATGGAATATTCAAAGTAACGATTAAGACCAAAAGGCATATCAGATTTTTATTGATTGTTTCTCCAACTGAATGGATATCTATTTGTATAATTAGCAGATATTCCTGAGAAATATAACCTAAAGCAATTAATTATGCTTTACTTCGTTCTTACATTTTTCATTTCAAGCTGGTACTGGCTGTATTAAGTGATATATCTGAATTATTGAATTATCACTGTTGTTGACCAAGGACGTTTGCTACAAGGCCATATATACAAATGGTTCTACTGTCCAAAGATACCCACATGCACAGCTTGTGACATTTCTACCTCTAATTAACCATTTTGTGGCTGAATGATCAACAAAGAAAGCTTTACGTAACATGGTGATTTTCCCGGAGATGATTGATGATATTTTTCCATCCAATTTACAACGTTGTAACTGTACAAAGAAACTTATATAACATCAGCAGTTTCCCACGATTAAATTAATACATATTTCCAAACCACGGCAGGGCCGTTTACGTTAAAATATACACATATAATGCCCCAGACTATTCTCTTTGCGTCTTGTGTATTTTGGTTTCTCTAGTATCATATTGTTCGTTCCCGAAATCTTTAATGTGGCGAAGGCCTTTATGGTTTGGTGCAACTCTCATTAAGGCCCCCTTTCCACTAGACGGCGATCGCGCTGCGCTCTCACTGCGACCTAAATACGATATGTGTATGCTTCGCTTTTACACTGGGAATATACCATACGGACACATCAGAATATATGCAAGCGAGGTAACAAAATTTTGTCTTATTTTTAAACCCATTGCTCTTGATTTTTAGAAGGTAGGTTGCCTTAATTTAGTCACTTATCATTACAAGTTGATGTGATACAGTTCCACAATAAGATTACGATTGGTTGCTTCTAATTGCGCAACACCACGAAAACGCTATTTCAATCTGACCAATCACATCGATGATATCAACGCTTGTAGATATATAGTTGATGATTTGATGTTTACCTGTGTAACAGATGTCCGCATTGGTTAGACCTTTTGGTGCAGCACGCCCCTTTTTACTCCGATCTTTTTACTCTATGTTTTCTGTTTAAACGTTTCACTGCGGCTGCGACGTCCACCGAGGTGACGCTTGTCGTAAGGGAACACACGTTGGTTACAGCAGGTAAGCGTCAATTTTTTTTCGTTTATTTCATCTTCTTAATCCTTTGTTTTAGTTTAATTTCTGGCACTATCCCGTTTATTTTATGCTCTTATAATTTTTGTTCAGTCTTTCTCTTGTATTACGTTATTTAATTTTACCGCGTGCTACGTATGCGTCATTCCCATAGAGAAGTTGGGAGCGTTGTACATCTTTTTATGTACTGGTTTCCTGAATAAACGGCGTTCTTCCAAAATTTGAAATCTTGTTTGTGCCATGTTGCCTGTATACGAAGACTCGGTCGACGGGGATGAGAGAAATTACGTAAGGTTTAGGTTGGTAGCCGTCGTGCGGGTGTATTCCAACCGTCGGGTTTTGCCCTTTCTTTGACTGATACAAGCCGGGGTGCGCCAGGTCTCCCTGCCATGCTTTAACTACAGTGTTGTATGAATGATACGAGGCACAAGTTTGCCAGCCTTTCATCCGGGTGACTCGTAGTGAATCACCAACTCCAGACAGACGTATTAATACCATCGCACACTGGGGCATTCCTCTACCCATTTAAGAAAAGTTTGGTGGGTTCTTTAACGTGCGTGGAGTAGGGGTGTGACTCTCCTAAATATGGAACCTCCATTTATTGTCCCCATTAGTGAGTTACATTCCCATCCAAATTGCAATAATTGCTTGCCTAGGCAAGATTAAGCATATGTTAACATATAAACATTGGTATAGTACCGTAGGAGCGACATCTTTTTATTTCGCAAAAAAATGAGAAAAAAGCAACAACGACATAGGACTGCTTTTGTTTATTTATGGTAAGTTGATCAACACGTTTGCTTTCTTTAGAATATGTTTGTAGTGAAGGAATTGAGATGTACCTAACATTGACAAAGTTCAATTTACAATGAAGTGTCGCCTTTTTTTATGCCGGAAAAAAAAGTTAGACGATTGTTTCCTATGTAGAAGCCTGCATCTCCCGAGGCCACAGTACGACCTCGGGTTGGATGTTTAAATGTTACAATCCGACCCAAAGAAGGACAAGACCGAAGTAATGCGGGACATTGTAACAACCTGTAACATTTAAAGCAGCTTGAGATACTGAAGTCGTGTGTTCCGATCGACATTCGCATTTACTGCATTTACTGGAATATCATCCCTACGATTTTTGCTATATCCGAATCACAAAACATTGATATGATCGCAAAATCTCTCCGAAACAGCCACTTCATCATGATTGGAGTTCCACATACTAGTCTTTATTTTCTTACCTTATTTTCATTGCAATGAAAAGCATTAATTTTATCAAAGATATTTCAATACTACGGATTTGATATTTGCTATTATTGATCTGTTAGAAAAGAGGGACGGCTCTTGGAGACGTCTCACCAGACTGGACAGCTGACAAGCATTGATATGCTTTTCTTGCGCAAGGTGAGAAAGGTGAGAAAGATCTGTTATTAACCGATGGTTTGTTGCAATTAAAAATCTAAAATCCTTACAGATTCGAACTGTTGTAGATTCAAAGACGTGTTGAAAACAAACTTTGCCATTTTTGTCGGCATAAAACTTTTTTTTCATCGACTTCGAAAGTTGGCAACGTAGATGACCCAACAGCAGGCAGGTTCATGCTGAAGATTGAATGGACAAAAACAACGCCCCCGGTTTACCTTTTTTGGAATTCCCTTTTCTATTAATCAACAATTTCTTTTATGACTTGAACTGTGTTATTTCTGAAGGCCGTCCTTTGTTCATATTTGTATCAAACCAATATGTCTATCCGTTAGTATACAAATCTAATTTGAAAATTTCTATCTGCGTTTCGCGAACTTGCATAGCTTTGAGGCAGCTACTAAATTATATCAAAGACTAATGTTTGCGTTAGCTTTATTTGATATTTACAGCGATAGTAATTCATTGTACTGTCCCACAATATTTGTTTATACAGGGAGAACTCATTAACAGTAATTCACTGTAATATCCCACTGGAATTGTTCAAACAGGGAGCACTCAAACGTATACGGAACATTTATCATTTATCAATAAAAGAGGCCATTAAACATGCTTAACGCAGCTGTCAAAGTCTACTTTAATTCTATCCTCCAAATTCGGTGACGTAATTTAGAATGAAATTCGAAACATTTTTGGTTTAGTACGTGACATTGCAGTTGAAAATAGAAGGAAAGTCAAGACATTTGTAGATCCTGACTCATGTTATCGTTAAACAAATAACCTAACGTTTAAAGATATTTAAAACATGTAAAATGAACGTCTAAAATGGGTTCGTTGATTGCTTGGAAGCATTGCCCATTACATTTTAATTGAACCCAAAAAATTTGACCCTTTTTTGACAATCGCTTGTTGCGTCTTATTGAATTCCTGAGGTAGTTGGAAATTAGTTAAGATGTAATCAGTAGTCTTTAGCTGGAGATCGAGTATGTAATAGGACACAATTGGGTCCAAATCGGCAGTGAGCCATTTATTGGCATGATGAATAACATTGGTTAGACAGCACCTGATCCAGACTTAGCGTCGACCTTTTAAGCTAAGGGCACGACCCGCCGTCCGTACAACTGCGTGGTGTGAACGTGCCAAAATGTGGGCAATCTTTTGCAATTGGGATCCGTAAATGGTAAGCACCTCCTCCGTACGAAACTGTACGGAACCAACGGATTTGGGAGCACGCAGACACGCCGTAGAACTCTACGTGCATGTCGAGCTCTCTCTGCCATCGGGCTGTGGATTCGCGCCCCGTACGAGACAGTTCGGGCGACGCGCGTGACCTGTACAGCGAGTAAGGTACCCGTACGAACGCAGCATGTGTAAGTGCGACCGAGTTGGTTCGTTCACTACGTCACTGTTTTGGTATTTTCTCCGACTTTTTATGATTTAGTTACTGCGTAATGAGTAAAAGTATGACTTAGAAGACGGCAAAATAAACAAAAAGAAAGAAAATCCGTTCTTTATCTCTGAAATTCGTTGGGTATCTTTCGAACCCCGCAGTGACGCGAGCTTGACACAAGTGCGGTGGGAGCGCACCTTTACACCTTGCCTAACCGTGCGAGTGACGTGCCATAAGACGCACTCCTTCCCTGCTCTTGCCAGTCCTTATTAAAGTTAAAGCATGGACGAATCTTTGGCTTTGCACAACCTACACTACAGAAATGTTGTTTGTCTTGATTTTGGTCAAATGAACACCAAATTATGCCTTCCATATCAGTATGCCCCGTCGCAGGGTCACGGAGAGTCAGGCTGATCGCGGCGCGGTGGAAATCCCTGATCCCCGGTCATAGATAGTGGGCGAGGCGGTGGCAGGCTAACTACTGTCGCCCTCTAGCCTCCCAGGCCTGTGGGTTGCTTGACAGAAGTAGCTCCTAATGACAGATCGTCGTACTTCATGCGGTCTGCACTATCGCAGCAGTAGAGCTATGATAACTTTGTCTGACATTTCGTGGAGGCTTGAGTAATTTTGCAGTCGTCAAGCCCCCTTTACAAATCAAGGATTTAGCTCGGCCGAGTTGTTGGCGAGCTCGAAATGGACATTTTCGGCCGGAGTATGACCGGCGTTTGGGCGATTATGCGGGCCTCGACCGATTTTTAGCAGCTCGGCCGCCGTTTGCGGGGCACTTGCAGCTGCGCTTAATTTCAGCGAGGCCTCGGCGACGAGCTCGTCAATGGGTTGCCTGTAGCTCGACCGGAGCTTGTCCTAGCAATGGCCAAGACTTGGCCAATACTCGGGCGGCAACCCGACGGTTTTTTGCTCTCTTTTTTTCGGTCGGAGTTTGCCCGAACTCTTCGGCCTCGCGCCAGACTCGTTCGGGATTCCTGCAATAACCGGACGATATTCCGTCCGAATTTTAACATGTTTGGCGTGCCTTGGGCGAGCGTTGTGCTGGTGTCGCTGGGAGCTTGGGAGGGCTCCGGCAGAATTTTAACTGTCACCTTATCAATTTGACACCTGTGTTGAACACGTGCTTTTGTTTTCGGGTTTCATCTTTTTTTTAGTAAACAGTTTGTTCCAAAATATATAAATAAAGACTACTGTATGAATCTTTAGTAAACAGTTTGTTCCGAAATATATAAATAAAGATAATTGTGTGAACTTTTCTAAGAAAGCTGCGTTCCTTTTATAATGCAAGGCAATTCGACACCAAGACAGCACTTCCTATTTATAGTTGGGATGTTTATAGGTTTGGATGTGTGAGATCAATATTCTTCATGTCTGAAGGCTTCCAGTATGAAACTCGGACGGCCTTTGCCGGCCTTTGCTCAAGGGTTGCCCAAGGTTAGCCTGAGGTTCGCCTGAGTTCAGCTGTGTCATAGTTTTTGTATTATGCTGAATAAGACTGGTCCGCTCACTTTGTGGCTCTTGTGGTAGTTTTCGGATTGATATATCACAACTTTCCTGTTGATATTATTGTTTTCAGTATGCCCGCTCATTCCACTCATGTCCTACATATATCCCGCAACTCAGAAATTAAACTTGTCACAAATATTGGCTTTTTACAAGGTTAGTCAGTTGTGACTTCGTCCATGTTCAAGACAAAGTACAATCTCATTAACAAATTATAACCAGTTGTCTTGGACGGACGTCGGGCGGGCTCCGTCCATTTGTAAAGGGGACAGATTTTCAGCGAAAAATACAGCCGATACTCGGGCGATGTTGACATTCGGCGAGCTCTGACCGAGCTACAAATTCGGCCGGCGTCCGCATGAATTGTAAAGCCGGCTTCAAGACGAGATCAGAAAGCGGGAGTGTGTTAGAGACCCGGGTTTACCTTTCCAGTTAAATTAATAATTCAAAAATGGTGAAATGGGGGGAAGGGGGGTCAACTAATACCTCGAAAGCACGTAAGCTCATTGTTACAGTTCAAATTGTTGAGATTATTTGGTGCTTGTTTGGAGTCCCTTCAAGGACGGTTGCAGGGGCATAAGAGTATATTTGAGGTCTATATAATACTTTTGGAGTATGTAAGAAATATTTGAATCGTTTTTATTACACTCTTTTGTATGAACCAGTCTTCGTGCTCTTTGGTCTATACCAAAATTCCGCTTACTTTTCCATTATCGTATTTACTATATCTCTCAAAAATTTCGACAGTAAAGACATTAAGATTTATATCCATTAAGCCTCGGCCTGCAAGCAAAGAAAGTATGACTTATTTCGTACACAAGAGGTGTTGGAATCTCTAATAATCTTTGGTGTTTATAATGTTTATTGCAACAGTCCCGTACAACTTGACAGCAAAAAATGACCTAAACAAACGGACATGGATTTTTAAGCTGAGCTTTCGCTCTACTTTTTGCACCATGTATATGTAGTGACTTATGTTGATAGACGTATTAGGACTCGATGAAATCTTTATCTATGCCATAACTTATCTGACCCTTACCTCCCTCTTGACCGTAATGAAAGTCAACCTGCAGGTTGATTTGAAATTATCATAAATAAATACACATTAAAACAAACAAACCTTTGCCTTTCTGTCAAAATTAAAACCGTGCGACCTTCAGTCCATCAACCGATACGACCCCGAGGTCACAGGCTTTCAGGCATGGCGAAGCCGGTGTCACACTGTCAGCCACCTTCGGCAAAATGTGATGATTGCTTCAAGGTCGCAAATGTAAGAACAGCTAAAGTGTCAAACAAACTTTACCTAAAGATTTCAAACGTTATCACGGTGATGTTATACTGAACGCAAAGTTAGTCGTGACCATTGTTTAATCCCGAAAAATCGCCCAGTGATTAAGAAAACTTTGTCAGTAAATAAAAATCAGAAACTGTCAACGAATAAGCAATTAAGCGTCAGATCAGGACCATCTAATTTTCAGTCCAACGCTAAAAATGAGAAACAGAAATATACATCGATATAAATTCACCTTC
This sequence comes from Branchiostoma floridae, assembly GCF_000003815.2. NCBI lineage: Eukaryota > Metazoa > Chordata > Leptocardii > Amphioxiformes > Branchiostomatidae > Branchiostoma > Branchiostoma floridae. The sequence continues at coordinate 663,735 of NC_049995.1, read as the reverse complement.
TTGTGGATGGCATGTGCCTGTTTGCAGTCCCTTGAAGTAATCCTACTGCAGAAGTGTTCCTATGATCCGGTTCTTTAGCCATTTGGGCAGATTTTCCAACCTCTTTAGTCAAAAGTCCAGCCTGTGTGACCTTTTTGGGGACAATAATGAAGGAGCCAGCGGCTAGGAACGGCTCCTGGTCGTCCGGTCGGTTTTCTTCACAGAGAGCAGGATCCTTGCTCCCCCTAGCGGCATTGACGTGCATTTTAGGTGATTAATTTGAAAAGGTGTTAACCGACTCCGAGATTTCTAAAATGTAGATAACAAGGGTGGCGGGTTACATTATTGGGTATCAATTAAACAAGCAAAAAAATAGCATATCGACACGGGAAAGTTTCTAAGTCAGCCGCATACCACTTAAGGACTCTCAAAATGTTTACGTTTTGTGGGAGGAATGTCTATAGATATTAACAATGCAACTTAAGACCTCTTCTACAGAACCATTATGGTCTCATTGATGAGTTTCTTCTTACCATAGACTTCTATGTTATAATTCGTGTTTTACATGGTCACGTTCATAATGAAGCTACATGAAATGTCAGCAGATTTTTCATTCTATGTTGAGCAAATTTACTCTATAGTTTTTGTCTCGGATCTGTTTTGGGTACCCACTCGGAGTAATACATCAATGATACCTTATGAAAATAGTACACACATGGTGATAAATAGTAGTATTTTCTGTCTTGCGAAGAAAGTAAATGTTAGCTTCATTAGAAATAAATCCTGCAAATCAGAGTACCATCAGCATTACTTGTAAGGAAGCGTTACGATAGCCTCCTTTGCTAAGATAAAACTACTAAGAACAACTTATTGGCTAATAGGCATTGAACGAAATGGCCTCGGATAATAATGAATTCCGACATATCCGGAGTCGGCAGGATTTGCTATGTTTCTTCGTACCCAAGCATTGATCATGGATTTGTCCAGATTCGCTGGGAAATGTTTTTTTTAACCACCATTATGTACGATTCCATTGACGTGAAATTCACCCTGATTCACGGTAATTACCTGCATGAAAAATGGAGGTATAGTTTTAGATGTCTGTGTGTGTGTGTGTGTGTGTGTGTGTGTGTGTGTGTGTGTGTGTGTGTGTTTCCAGATATCTGTGGTCACCATAACTCTAGAACCTCTGGATGGATTGTAATGATATTTGGTCTGTGGGTAGGTGTTGCATAGACGAATTCGAAGGTCATTGTTGATTTTTGACCCCTACCGTGTGACCTTAGTACTGCAGCAGAACGATTTTTTTTTTGTATTTTTTAGCCTGGACATGCTATGGTCTTGATTTTTTTTGTGACCGATAGAATATGATGTAAGGAATAATTGATGTACGTTAGGATCACCTAGTGACTTGCTCTGAAACTGCAGGGGCAATTTTGTCAAACTGCTCCAAGGAGCATAACGGAACATAGGAACGAAGGATTTTCATATATAGCATGCATGTATCTTTCCCTTTAGTGTAATGATATAGCATTTCCCAGTTTATGAGGACTATGTTGTACTTCTCAACTCAATTTACCTGCATTAACGTGCATGTGCAAGTGACACTTTGAGCCCAAATGGATGTCCCTCCGGCTACTCCTCTATCCGACTTATTGTTAAATTGTTTACGAAAGATTATGTATAAAGAACACGTCGTTCTATCAATCTTCGTATGTTAGATCTCTACATAATCTAACGATTGCAAAATTATTCTGGCTCATAAAAGTCTGTATATTTTATATGACAATATCCAATTATCGAACATTTTTGTCAAGAAACGTTGCTTTTCGGATATTTTGTCGGGGGTAGGTCAACAGTGTCAGATGTTCGAATATGTTTTGGATTACTTGTCGGCTTCGCATTCATTCGTCCAAAATTCATAGAAATACGTGAGTCTAACCGACTTTCTTATTTGGGTTTTAACAAACTAGATCAATAATAACTTTTATGTGTACGTTCTATTCTAGTTCTCCAACATGAAGAAGGCTGCGGCAGTAGGAGTACCTTTGGTGCTGCTTCTGGCAGTCTCGGTGGCCCTTTCTATGACCTTGTCAAGAGATACTGATCCGTCACAACTGAAACATCGCTTCATCAAAAGATCCACAGGTAAGTGTCCTGTTTCCAAATGCATGCATGGCCAAAAGCTTTTCACAGAAGCCCTGGTGACAACGCTGTGTTCAAGCCACACATTCCTACACGCACTGGTCAATGAACAATAAACAATAAACACTGTAACAAATACAATGTTTGCGATAAATGCACGCACTGTGTTTATCACTATATTCTTTCCTTTGTAATGCTTGTGCTCGATCGGTCTAAATTCTGTTCTTTTTTTAATTATGAGTACATGTTAGTTCAATAGCTGTGGGAGTATGTGCAAGTCACGTCCTGTTGCTTTTCTATGGTATTGCAGCAGAACTTCAACTGTGCATTTATGTGTTCCCATTCCTGGCCTTAACTGTTTGAGCTTTATTGTTTCGTATGTTATAAAAATGGTCAATATCTTGTTGTACTTAAAACACAGTAAAGACAATGTCACTGTCATTAGACATAAACTATACCTGCAATGGCTTTGTTTGCTAAATTGTGGAGGAAAGGCTTCTTAGCTTATTCAAGATGTTTATACTTGGAACAACTTGTTGTTTGATACTGTTGGGAATAAATCAACCGGATTTGCAAAATAATCAACAATTTTCGACAGAAAACATACAGATGGTCTGACAAGTTTATCACATCCTGAAACTCTGGTTGCTTACTTTGGTACTATATACTTCAATCTGCGTTTATACTAATGTTTGCGCATGTGGATGTACCCAAGCAAGTTGTTAATTCAAATTTTAATAAAGTTAGGCGCCGCGGAACAACCAGATGGCCCCATTCCATGTTGGTTATGACGCCGTAACATAGATTCCGGCCAGCCTGGTGTTAAACATTAACAGCAATGTTGATTCTGTTTAACACTTGACCAATCAGAGGGAGCGATATACTGGAAAACAACCAATCAGAATAACACAGAGCATGGCGGAAAGATCGGCCCCCGCAGAGAGGAATGTTCATGAATACAGAACAGAAAAATTTTGAAAAGGTTAAACATGTCAAGACTGCAATGTTTCGAATATTTTCTGTGGAAATTTTTCTTTAAAAATGCAATCTGTAGTCTCCTTACAATTGTATGTACAAAAGAACAAACGTGAATCTTCAGCAATATGACAAAGGAATTCCCCCGTATAGTATCAAAGCCAAATTTACATGTATGCGTCGTACAGGAGTTTGCAAGTTTGGATAGGCTATATGATAAAGACATTAATGCCCCGCCTGTCTCTCCGTTTTTCGCTCACTCGGCGGTTTTACTCGTTGGTTATAGCAAAGGACCTTGAGTTGTGACCCCATATACACCTCAGGGTTGGTTAGTAACCATTAATGAACAAACTCTGTTAAGTAAGGTTATGTTAAATTTAGGCGATGGTAAGGGGGTCATCCATTTTTACCTTTGCCAGAATGGCTAAGGTTATATTTTCAGTCCGGTTGTGTGTTTCCCCCTGTTTGTGAACAGTATAACTCGAGAAGAATTCGACGGATGCTGATGATATTTGGTGGGTGGGTAGGGGTTTGGAAAACCAAGGGGGGGGGGGGGGGGGTTGTTGATAATGGCCCCCTAGCGGCTTGCTATGATACTACAGCGGAACCCCATGTTTCATATCTCGCGTTCTGGAAATGCTGCAGTCGTGATTTTTGCGCGGTAAAGAGCCCTCGGTACAGAGAGTGATTGCTGCGAGTTTGGGCCCCCTAGCTGCTTTCTTGGAAGTGTAGGCGCCGGTTTGCTTTCAAACTTCTGTCCGTGAACAGGATAACTCCAGAAGACTTCGATGGATGCAGATGATATTTGGTGGGTGGGTAGGGGTTTGGAAAACGAAAGGGGGAGCTCGACAATGGGCCCCCTAGGGGCTTGCTAAGGTACTGCAGCGGAACCTCCATGTTTCATATCTCGCGTTCTGGACACGCTGTGGTCGCGATTTTTGAGCGGTAGATAGCCCGCGGGGCAGAGAGTGATTGCTTTGAGTTTGGGCCCCCTAGCTGCCTTTTTTGCAACTGCAGGTGCCGGCTTCCTTTCAAACTTCGGACGAGAATAACTGGAGAACGTGTTGACGGTTCGTTATGATTTTTTGTAAGCAGATGGAATGAGTAATGACCTGCATGATGGAGTGCTAATTTTGCAAATCGTCAGCTCATTTGCATAATCAAGGAGGAAAGTTTATAAATCTACTGCATTCCATGATAGGACTTTCAAACTTGTCACATATAAGTAGCTGAGAAAGAGAGAAATGTCACTAGATGTTAATTATGCAGATGACGAGACCTCATTTGCATAGTTAATAAGAAAATAGAATAAATCCATAGTGGTTTGTGATGGGACTTTCGTACTTACAGAATTATGAAGCTTAGTGAAGGTGAGCGTTATTGGACATAAATCATGCAAATTGGTTTAATGTTTATATAATTAATCATGAAACACTAAAATGGCTACAATTAGACTTTCATGCATCCGTGAAGCAAGACATTAAATTGGACTGGCCTAACGTTAGCATGATAAGTCAGTGCTGTGAACAACCTGATACTCCAGAGGAGTAAGGTCATACACCACACGGTAGACGACCCTCAAGTCATACGGTTAGCTTATCGTGCCAAAATGAAGGGTATATGTACACAACAACAACAATTTCAGTCTGAATTTTGCTCCTTTTAGTGAAAGGAAGGTACACTGTCATCTCCCCTTTCACAATATTTGAGCTATCCTCTCCAAGAACTTTTCAAAGCCATTTTCAGTCTCAATCCCCTCATGCATTCAACTCTGTCTCCAAAGGCTCAGCTCAAACTATTTAGTACATGTATCAAACCTATTATATTATATGGTTGTGAGATTTGCGGCAGAGCTTATTCAGATGACAATTGCCCAGCAGAAATTACAAAGAACCGATTTTGTAAATTAAAATGTTCCCGGTGTGACAGAGATCTCGCCCCCCCCCCCCAGAGCAGCTGGTTACTACATATTACAGGTGCGCTACCTGGTACTATACTGCACCTGGGGAGTATCGTATATGGTGTGTTACCTGGTACCTATATGGCACCTTATTACCGTACCGTAAGATGTCATACCTCGAAAGTCGATACTATATTGTTCGGTGCAAACATGACATTGAAATGAAAAAGACAATTTTTGCAGCTGAGGTGGCATAAAAACAGTGCTACTGCGAACGTTAAAATCAACACCGTCTATGGTACGGAATACGTCAGCTATATGTTTTCAATTTGTCACAGTGTTTTCTTTCTTTTGCTGGAAACATTTCTAAAGCACTAACAAAAACACACGTGAATAATAGTTTCTCATTTATAAACACTATCTACGCGCAAGTTGATATAACTGTTGCTAAATGCTACAAAAACACTGGTAAAGTACCAGTCTTAAGAAACACGGGTAAATGCATCAGTTCCTAAATACTAGAAAAACAGTCATGTTGGAGGTGAAGATATCCCTTGGCCAGGTTCAAATACCAAAATGTGCGTTATTCTAGATAATAGCTAATATTTGCATAACTAATAAAGACATTACATAGTTCTTTTGTGG
>NC_049995.1:642587-657991 GCF_000003815.2 Branchiostoma floridae | reverse complement strand
GAGATATATAGGTTGCTTGAGGACAGGTGAATACAATGAAATACATCTTATGTCAAAACTCGGGTATATGCAATAATGGGAATACAAGGGACCCAACCCTCTGAAACAAGTTCAACTATCTTATTACCATGTAATTACGTTAATATTGATACTATGAATGGAGTTATGTATCAAACTCGTGTACTTATATCATTCTAAAACTGCATTTTGTGATTTATACCATTCTTCTAAAATGTCATGTAAACCCGTTTATTTTGGGGGGGGGGGCGAAATCGCTAAATGGGGGCGAGGTAGGGGGGCGAGATCACTAGCCGGGGGGGGGCGAGATCGCTGTCACACCGGCATACATAGAAATGCAAGTAACATAGCTGGTAGAGCAGAGCTTGGGATGTTCCCAATTGACTTAGATAGATCAGTCAAGTTTTGGACATTTGGACTTTTCATCACATCATCCCCTACAAATAGATGCTTTTCTCTGTATATGCATCCCCTACAAGTAGATGCTTTACTTTGTATATGAACAGCTGTAAGAAATACTGGTTACAACACATAAGGGAAATTCTAAAGAATACCGGTTACTCTTCTCTATGGAACTCTATGAGTGCACAGTTAGACAATAAGCATATACATGTATGTACATTGTTTAAAAGGCTGGAATATATATATATATATATATATATATATATATATATATATATATATAGATATTTTTTCATAGACTGTCTACAGATGATTGTAAGTTAAGATTTTTCAAGAAGCTAAAGAAGGAATACTCTACGAAAAACTTTTTCATGTTACTAGATTAATATGAGGTAAGATCGGCAATGTGCTAATTTAGAATTAGCGCCCACCCACTTGCAATTGAGAAAGGGTGGTACAAAAAGCTACCTGTGGGCGAAAGAATCTGTCATTAGTATTGTATTTCAAAACTGGTGTAAGACGAAATCCATTTTATTTCTTACTGCCTCTCTCTATTGACCAGGAAAGAAAAGAGCTATTCGAAGGGGCCTGCAAAACCCACAAAAATTTCGAAACGTTAACTAACAAAACAAAACTACATGTAAATTTATAACCTTGTAATTATCTGCTCTCTCACACTTCATACCGGATTGAATGAGACGGAGAAGGAGTGGGCTTGGTAAAGTTTAATGGCGTTCTCACAAGATTGAAAACCACGTGGTGGTTGGGTAAAACATTGAAACTATCGTAAGATTTTGCTGAGACCTGACCAACGCAGCCTGGCATGGCTGACCTCCCTGGCCGGGGGGCTTCTGAGTTCAGTCACGTGATGTCGTTCGAGGCCGCTAATCAACTAAAGTGATCTGCGCTCACTTGCTTACTATCATAGGCTGTTAACGTCACATATGATAACCCACAAGTCAAACCCAATATGCTTAGATTGTAGCTGTCAGCAGTACATATCATTACTAGAATAGTCAGTCTCTACTTGTCACCATTGTTATCTATACCAAAGTCTTTTTTTCTGTATGGTCCATGTTGCAATTAGACTCGGGCAAGAACTTGTAAACTTCTTTCTTAATATTACAAGAATAGAACACTCCAGTGACATCAAAAGATCAACTCTACCCTTCAACTCCCCTGCCAAAAAAATCCCCCTTCCTTCCAGACTAACATACACATCACACATGTACCTCTCCACCCATTAGATTTTGGGGCCCTAATGAGCCATTTGCATAAAATTTACACAACCTCTTATATTTCATGGAGGTATTAGGTCGCCAAAATCTAAATGATAAGAGTTCGTGTGACCTTATCAAATTAACATATAAACTCTTTCTACATTACAAACCTGGTTTATTTGGCAAAGGGATGTGTTCGTGGAACTCTAGTTTATTATTATCATTTTAATAATTAGTATCATAACAAACCATCGTATCATTTTGTTCGATCCTCTGTTTATCTATAAAAGCTCATATAGGAGTGCAGGCCTCTATTCATTGAGGTCATGAGAGAAGAGGCAAGGGTCAGGCAACGTATATAACAGACAGACATCATTTAAAGTCCTAGTGAGTCTTATATGTCTGTATACAAAATGCACGATAGTGAGATCTGCTCCATGATTCGAATCCGTTCATTTTGGTCGTTCACGTTACTATAAGAATCTCTTAAAGGAAGCCTGAGTTTGGGCTGTGTGTATGTCTGTTCTAAAGGTTGGGTCCACGGTGGTCCACGGTAGGCGATGGCTCTTTTGAATGTTTTTGGTGGGTTTTTTTTTGAGGGGGGGGCAGCAAGTTCGCTGCTTGTGCTTTGCCTGGTTGGTCTTTTGCCTTGAAATCGGCAGTTGACAAAAATCTGGCGCATGAAGGGTGGGAGTTGATTGTTCAGAGCTTTTTAGACAAGTGCAGCGTTATAGTATTGATGTGTTGCCTTAATTAATGTCCGTCCAGCCCAGCCTAGAGTGTACTTCAGTTGATGTTGTTCTGTGTGGAGCCTTCAGTATTAGTTTTCTCGCCCGGTTCTGTATGTTTTTTTTTTGGGGGGGGGGTTCTGTAGGTCCTGATATGGAGCAGTATCCCATGCTGTGCAGGCGTATGCTATGCGTTGTAGAAAGATGACGTTTTACAAGGAGTGTTGAGTGCTGAAGTTGTGATGAAGGGGCTGACGTGTTTCATCATAAATGATGATTGCACATTTTTTTCCACACCGGTAGTAGAGGTCACGAGAAGACTTGCTGAAAACATTCAGTTAACGGATACAAAATCAAACTATCGTTGGATAAATTCAACTTCTCCTCGCTTTTCTGTTATAGAAATATGTATAATGATCGCTTCAGTATTCATTGTACAACCTTCACTTAGTTTTTCCTGTTTAGTCAATAACCACAACTAGGTATGTGTACCAGACTTATTTTTTTAAATGTTGATGCCGTTGACAGCTAGCTTTCGAGCACTCCAGTTTGCCAGTCCAGTACACACTCCACATGTCCTGAACAGAATCAAACACAGCAAGCGCACTCCTAGGAAACCTTGCTGGGTTGCTTTTGAACTGTTCCCTGTCAAATAGTTTGGGGATTCTTGCTGAGATCCATTTTAGGCGGGAGTTGTTTTATGCCTCGATACGCGTACATCAGGTAGTGGTCACACAATCCACATTTTAATGCGCCGCTCTCAAAGTACTTGCTAGAGTTGTGTAACCACTTACTAGTACTTTACCGTAACTTTACTCTAACACAGGCAAAGATGGTTCGACTAGATTCTAGTCCTGGCAAAGTACATCTATTGAGGTACAAAAATACAACAATCTGGGTACAACAAGAATAATCAGTGCGCTAAGGAATCCCTAAACATGAGCCGTTGTGACAAGGTTACATGGAATCGGACATTGCGTTGTGTTTTAACAAATATATCATACTATACTATACTCACAATTACAGTCAGCGGTTCGACGGATCAGGCTTCAATGCGGCTCGGCGGGTATTCTATTGAAGTGTTACGACAGTGCTTCTCTGTACAGACTGATTTCCAGACCCTAGCTTGATGTTGTATTTATTCCCCACTAATTAGTCGGCATTATTCTACTGATATTGATGAACTAGTCCTGTTACCTCTACCATACAAGTGCAAGGTTCTGTTTGGCAGACAATCCGTTTGTCTTGTAGAGCAGGACTGAAAGACAGGGTATTAACACAAGGACCAGAGATTACACATAAAAGACTGCTATATGTGAAACAACCAGAGGGGTGAGTAAGAACAGAATTCAGAAAGAAACAACATGCCCCCACCCCGGGTTCAAACCCGGGGTGGCAGATTACAAATCACGAACGCTATCGCTGTCGCCACAAAAGCACTAGTGCCCTTGGGCAGTACTTGAACACCACTGTTACACTACTCCCCCTTTTCTTTTCAAGATTCGTCCTCGAATCTCCGAGTTCGACATCCCTGTGTGGCACATCCGCTAGCCTGTTACTCACAGGGTCGGCATGGGAACCAGTGAAACGACCAGAGGGGCGAGTAAGAACAGAAAGAAACAACACCCCGACTCCCGGGATTTAAACCCGCGCCGAACCCGGGCAGCCGGATCACAAATCCAACATGCTAACCACAACACCAAAAGCTCAAGAGCTGTTGGCGTGGTCAGTTTGGCAGCGCTAGAACCCACTGTTACACTAATCTAGTGGTTAGGATTTGGCGCTCTCACCGCCAAGGCCCGGGTTCGATTCCCACTGTGGGATCCAGTGAAACAACCTGAGGGGCGAGTAAGAACAGAAAGAAACAACATGCCCCCACCCGGGGATCGAACCCGGGGCGGCAGATTACAAATCACGAACGCTATCGCTGTCGCCACAAAAGCACTAGTGCCCTTGGGCAAGGACGATACGCAGTACTTGAACACCACTGTTACACATGCATACATAATATACAATGTGTGAACACGAGTTGTAAAAAGACAAACATCACTGTTGCTTAGGGCACTTACTATGCATACATAGTAGTAAAAATGATACCAACTATATTCTCCTTTAATGTTCAATATACCATGGTTACAGTTGGATGTACTTATGTAAGGATGGTATCTAGCAGAGAAGAGCTGCTTTCAGGCATGATATTGGTAAGGTCGTGGAGGTCTCAAAGAAATGTCAAATCTTCGGATGGACCATTGTCTTAGATCTGGTCACAGTTTAAGTCTCCCGTAATGGTTACTACCAAGTTTGAGTCGGATGCTTTTTCTTGGCTTTGTCTGAAAGCGGTGAGGAAATTTATTATCGTCCGGTGGTCTGTATGCGCAACAAAGGAGCAGGTGTTTCAACTTTAACGGGGTTATCTTATCCATCTTAGATGCACATTCTGTTTGCGAACGTTTAATAATGTTACGTCTGAAGCTGTAAATGTAAGAAAAAATTAGTGGAGAAGAGTGTAGGTCATCAATAAGGTTGTCTAAATTAAAGTTAATGACATAAAATCACACATCGGGACATATAAATTAACATTTTCACGTATGTTGTCAAATATCAATTTCTCTATTTAAACTAAGAATTAACCTGTGTTTTACGCTGACGTACATTGATTTGACTTTGGTTTTAGCATTTAAAATGGCTGGATGGCAAATTTTGGTATATCTTAACATCTAACGTTTAATGACTGTGGTAGAATCAACCCTGTGCCTCAATGAATTAAACTTAAGGAACCCTTATATCTATTCCTTAACCTTAAATGGGCTGGAAGTCATTTAAATGTTTTCTAGTTGAACCGAAGCTAAGCCATGTAAAAAAAAAAAAAAAAAAACAAAGATTCAAAGAATCGTACGTACTTGTTTGCTTTTATTGGACTTTAATTTATCCCTATCTAGATCGGGCTTTCGTGAGATTGCTTGGGTCGGGGAGCACCCCCCCCCCTCCTCGAAACGGCCTCAGTTACGATCATAACAGAATCTGTATAGACACGACAAAAGTGTAGCTACTTTTGTAAGGTCTATAACAACTTCTTACAGTACAACTTAACAAGCATATAAAGATTTCTACAGGTTTGAATAAATCAACAAATTGGGTCTAGCATGTTCTTTACACTAATGGTTCTACTGCTAAAGCGTTCGTGGATATATTTGTTTATTTGTACGGAGTAAGAACATTTATCTGTCGAACAGAGAGTAGCAACCTATTTAGAGCAAGCGGAAAGTAATGTGAACGGCTTGTGCGTTTATTATTATATCATGAACAATCCATAGCAGAATGACGTTCGTCTTCGATCTCATTTGCGCAGAATGGACAAAACCTCTGGTCACGTAGACTTTTAGTATTTCTTCCGGTTTCTATACTTAGTTTGTGGCTACAGATCATTATGTTTGTGATTGCAATAAGAAGTTCAAAACTCTGTATATTCGATATGAATGTGATGAAAGGTGTTGACGCAATTTGAGTGGAAATAACCTGATTTTGAAACGGTCAGTCATCTTTAGTTTTTAACAATGATACCGTCGGATTAGCATAAATTATGAAAATGTAACATAATGTACATAGGATACTATCATATAGGAAAATACGTGTTGTATACCAAGAAAGCCTTGAAACCTCATTATTCAAACTGAAATTGGTAAATTTGGTATAATATGCCTGTTAGAAACCCATAAGTTTCCATGGCAAGTCGAAAAATTACAAACTTACAGTGCTATCGTTGAATTTGTGCCAACAATATTTTAGGAACAGTCACCAGCTGTGCTTGCCCTAGCACAAGTGGCTTTGTCACGTCCCATGAAGACGGGGATTTTGAACGCTGTGTTGCACTGACACTTTTTAAGTTTTAAGTCATTTCAAAGCCGACATTTTTTTTTATTTTTCATGTACGTGCTTTTGTTTATTTGTATCACAAACTAATCGATCGTAATCTTCGGAAACACTTCTGCTGTTTACTGTATTATGCCGTACGGGCCGGTCAGACCCGCCAATGAGTGTGGCCTATTAGCAAAGCAACGAGAAGAATAGACTAGCAACGGACCAGCGTGTTTGGCAGTTATACAGCGTCAAACTTGGCATAGGCAGCTAGGGTTAATGTCCACTTCAAGTTGAACCACCTTCTGTAATAAACTAGGCAAAAATAGGGCTGTGGATATGGATGAACACTTCTTCCTTAAGAGTGAAAACGTATGGCAAGAATGCTGACGTCTGGTTTTGAAACTCATTCCGTAGATCCTTCAGAATTGCCGGACGGCCTTCATGACATCTTGCGAGCAGCGGCGGCTGAAGATGCCCCGAAGTATGTCCCGCGCTACTCGGAGGAAAGTACAAAGTCAGAGCTAGAGGAAGAGGACCTTGCCGACGCCTTGCGAGCAGCAATGGCTGAAGATAACAAAGCTTGGACTCACAACAAGCGCTTCCTGGGGGCAATTGCGAAGCTCGCCGGAGATATTGTTGGTAAGTTTCTCTCATGGCTATTTACAGGAACTTTCATACTTCAATTTCAGTAGGTTATTATTTTTACAACTTAGGAATCAATTCCTTGGCTCTGTTACAAATTGTCGCCTTTCACATAGCAATAATAACAGAAGCTAATATGCTAGTTGTTGCTGCTGCAGTGTAATGAAATAAAATCCTACCATCAATCAGTTAGCATTCCACCATTAAAAAAGCAACACTTCAGAACAATAAGAAGCAATAGCAGTGTTTTTCTTAGAAATTTTTTTTCTATTTGCTTTTGGACAGACGAGGACGATGTGGCACTGCACTCAAGTTTTTGTAACTTATATTAACAATGCCACATACACGGTACAGACAGAAGGAAAGTCGTGTAAAGTGCCTTTCCCAAGGGCACAACGTCGGGTGCACGGTGGGAATCGAACTCAGGACCCATAGATTCCGAGCCGAAAGCTCTACCAGTTACGCCACGTCCGACGCCACGTTACGAAATGTCTTAGAAATGTCGACTAAGTATCAAATCTTTGGGTTTACACACAAGATGTTGCTAAGTTAAATACTATTATATAAATGTTTTTGCACAATTCACATCTGCAAGTAGTTCTTGGCATACATTCCATTGAGTTTCTCAAAAAGTTTCTTGGCATACATTGCTTAAAGTTTCTTAAATACGGAATTTCCATTTTATCTAAAAATGCATTTTTCTCCGATGCCCTTACATTACAACCAAATGACATTTGGTTGGAGCATATGTACGGGATATGCCCAAAGGGCTGCATCCACACTTACAGCTTATTTTACGTTAGCATATGGGGATATATTGTTATATTTCGAGTGTATGTGTATCAGTATGGAAATGGCCTGAAATTTAGCTGGAATATGGCTAGCTTTCGCACTAAGCATGCATAGTAGGGTAGCATAGGACAGTTCATTTTGCAAACAGATGTTAATTTGTGGACTGTTCATCAATAAATACTATACGAGTTCATGTACAGCACTAGCTTACATTGCAGTCTCCTTGTTTATTAAATGTACTTTACTTAACAACTTTCTATTATGACACACGTTTAGGGAAAGCGAAGACAGTCCTACCCAAGCAACTGTCAGAAACGATTAACAAATTGGGTGGTATGAAGAACATGGGTGCGGACCTCATGTCAGACTCTGTGAAAAAACAGCAAGAGATGACTGCAGAGGTTGAAAAAGAGGTGGCGGACAAAACTATACAAAACTTATTTTCACAAGGTAATCAATTCATATTATTTTGTGAGGTTAGCCGATTGATTGTCGTGGAATTTCTCCTTGACTTTACTATTAAAGTTTGGTTTAATACTTCATTTCAAGAAGTCTTGACGTATTTATCTTCATAACAGCTATCTTGTCGGCTGGTAAATGATAATCTCCAGGCAGATCTACTGGTGGCATAAGGAGTTTAGCTTATCAAGAAGTTTTCTGAGCCACGAGGACCATTGAAACAGACAAAAAGCATTTTTATTCAATACTGGTGTTGCCAAGTATGTGTTAATTGCTGTCCTACCTGTTTGGTGCGACCCTTTTACAGGGATATGCACGGGTCACTGAATTAGTCCAAATAAAGATATAAATTAATTGTGAAAGCATTACCACCAGGAATATTCTATTCTTTTATTATGGCCACGGGGAGGAGCAGCAACACCATTTTCAACAGAAATGCTCCTCACTGTTTCAGTGTCGACAGTATAGTAGTGGCTTAGATTACTCCTTGGCCACCTTATGCCACCGGTAGATTTGTCTGAAGATTCGATGAATGAAATACTTTAACTCATTCCTTTGTTCTATATGTGTAATTAAATTTCATCTATGCCTCAGGTATGTTGAAATACATTGTATTTGCTTTGCTATATTTCAATCCATACAACAGTATGGATTGCAATATATATATATATATTTTATTTGTAATGTTTTTTTTCCTTCTGTCAAAAATTCAAAGCGCTTCATCTCCGTCGTTCCTGGACCAAATTGCCTGAAACTTGGCACAAGGATTGGGCCAATGCTCCTTAGCTTTTTTTCATGTTTTTCATGACTTTAAAATGATTTTACTGAGTTTTTAAGGCTTTTTTGGCCCCTGTACCCTGTTACTACATTATAATGACCTGAAATTTGGAACAGGAATGCCTTGATCATATGACCATTTAGATTTGATAACAGTTGGTGAATACGGTACCTAAAAGTGCTTAAGTTTGCCATGTTTTGGCCACTTGTTACGACAAAAGGACATGTTTGGCTCCTGTAACCTCGTTTTACAGGGGTACCCTCATTATATTTCAGCCATACATAGTATGGTGAAATATATTGTATTCGTAATGTTTCTTCTTCTTCTTCTTTCTTTCTCCTGTCAAATCTTCAAAGTGATTCATCTCCGCCGTTCCTGGACCGAATGACCTGAAATTTGGCACAGGGGTAGAATGGGCCAATACCTTGATGCTTTTGTTCTCAGTATTTTCATATCTGCCTCTAAAATGATTTTATTGAGATTTTTTGGTCAATTTTAGACCAAAACTGTATATTTTGGCCCCTGTACCCTGGTATTACAACTAAATGAGCTGAAATTTGACAGAGATGTGCCTTGATAATGCCCCCATATAAATTCGATAACAATTTTGGTGTACAGTACAACAAAATGCTTATTTTTGCGATTTTTTGACCAATTTTTGACCAAAAAGGGACACTTTTGGCCCCTGTACCCTGGTATTACAACCAAATGAGCTGAAATTTGACAGAGATGTGCCTTGATAATGCCCCCATATAAATCCAATAACACTTTTGGTGTACAGTACAACAAAATGCTTATTTTTGCGATTTTTTGACCAATTTTTGACCAAAAAAGGACACTTTTGGCTCCTGTACCTTGGTATTGCAACCGAATGAGCTGAAATTTGACAGAGATGTGCCTTGATAATCCCTTCATATAAATTCAATAACACTTTTGGTGTACAGTGCAACATAATGCTTATTTTTGCGATTTTTGGCCAATTTTTGACCAAAAAAGGACACTTTTGGCTCCTGTACCCTGGTATTACAATTAAATGACCTGAAATTTTGTATAGATAGGCATTAGATACTTGGTAACAAGATTCAAGTAAAATTTTTGACATAAACAACTTTAAAATGATTAATTTTGGCACTTTTCTGAGGGGAAATTTGTTTTCTTTTGGCCTCCTGACGTGACCTTCCGTGACCCCGCACAGAGCCATACCTGTGCGCGTCAGCCGGAGAGTTAATTGAATCAAAGACCTAGCCAATCAGCGAAGAGGAGGCCAAAGGCTAATTAATATTCATAAGCGGGGCCTCATGATCCCGTATATAGCAGTGTTCCCGCCAGGGGGAGCGAAGCCCGCCTAAGGCTCTCGCATTTTAGACTATTCAGAAGGCTTTATATTGTATCAGTTCTTAGGGGCATATCTATGATAATCGCAGCAGTCACTTAACTTCTCTTCAGGAGTTTAGCGTAACACTATTTCAGGTCAAACCGTCAAAGGCAACTAAAAACAAACTTTAACATTACTGAGTTCAACAGTACTTATAACTTGTTATCCGAAGTTGAAACGCTAGCGATGGTATTTTCGCTGCGCTGTTAGCTCCGTGCGACTGTTGTTCACGGTCTTATAACGGTATATTTTTCACCCCTGTACCCTGGTATGAGTAACATTTGGTATAGATAGGCATAAGATAGTTGGTAAAATGATCCAAGTAAAATTGTTCGCATAAAGTACTGTAAAAGGCTTAATTACAGCACTTTTTTAGGGGAAATTGGTTTTCTTTCGTTCTCCATGCCATGACCTTTCGGACGTTCACCCCACAGAGCCGACATCTGCACCTGCGTCTAGCCGGCAGGAAGAGTTAATTCAATTAATGGTTCAGCCAATCAGCGAAGAGGAAAGCGAAGGCTAATTAATATTCATAAGCGGGACCACACAATACGTTAACTGGAAGACTCAGGCCGTACAGACTTCTCGCCAGGATTTTTTCAAAGCGTCGGACGTCCGGGGGCCGCCGAATGTCCCTGGCGGGGTCCAGGGGCAGGGCCACTGTGGGGGGGACCCAGGTAGGCGAAGCCCCCCCCCCCGGAAGCTCTTGCATTTTAGACTATTGAGAAGGCTTCTTTTATCAGTTTTTTTAGGGCCATATCTACGATAATCGTAGCAGTCACTTACTTCTCTTCAGCAGTTTGACTTTAAAATATTTCGGGTCAAAGCTTCAAAGACAACTAAAACCTCATAAACAACAAACTTTACTTAGCTCAACAGTATACAAAAATATTGTACGGGTTGCCATCCTTAGTTGAAGCGCTTATTTATAGCGCTAGTATCTTCGCTGCGCCGTTAGCCGCCGTGCGACTTTTGTTGACGGTCTGATATCCCTACGTCGCCGCCTCGCTGATATTCCCACGGACATGTTTCAAGAAAAATACCCAGCAAAAAACGCTATTCTGCGTCAAATTCTATTCTATAAAACATGTGGGACTCAGTGTTACAGTCTAAATATTTTGTAGAAGCACCGCTGTAGGAAAGAAGGTCCAAGCAATGTAAAACATCACGTAGCATGAAGTTCGCTGTCAACTGGAACACAGCACATGACTGTTTGAAACTCTAAGTCTAATCAACAGCCGTGTTTGATTGATAGCCGGCGGTCCTTTGATGAAGTCGGCGAAAGGTGCGTTAGTTAGAAAATCTGCGTTTAGTTTTGATACGTAATTATAAGTTAGACAGTGGCGAGAATGATTATTTTCTCATCAATATTTCTCTTCAGAATTATTTGAACTTAATTGCACATCTAAACAATTGGCTTACCTGTGCAATGTTTATATGATTAATGATCAGTGTACTGAAATCATGTGTAACGTATGGCTCCTAGTCAATAGATCCAAATTTTCTCTATAGTGACCACCTGTCTATAGTGGCCACATTTCCTAGTGCTGTTGTTGTTTGACATAAACTTTGAACATTTAAATTGTAAGTAACTTTAAACTGCCAGAGTTTCAGCCCAATAAAACACTCTCAGCGCCAGGGTATGAACAGACTGACCAGACAGACGAAAATAAATCCTCGAACAAGGTTCAATCGTATCTTCCTGGTCTGGCGGGACTGAGTTGTTAAACTAAAATAAGAATAGGCTCGATGGCTGATTGCATACAAAGTAAAACAGTTTAACAGCTTGAAGAAAACAAACGCCCTACAGTACCTGCACCTGCTTGATAATTATTAAATCGTATGCCCTACTTGAATAAAAAAAGTTCACTGCAATACCGGGTAGTAAATGTACCCACATCACCGGGAGCTTATACTTTTTTAGACTTACACCTAGTAATATCGTACTGAAAATTGTTAATGACATTACATGAAGTCATTCAACAATTTTCAGTCATGATGAAAATTTTCTGAATGGAAGGTGTGATTATTGTCATTTTCTGAAAAATAGAAGCAAGCTCTGTTTTTACCTGGAATCAATTCACAATACCAGTCCACTGTGGGGGATAATGTACTGTTAAGAGGATGTTCCATTTTTGCGCAGGGGTGATTTGGAACAGTCCAATGTTGCGTGGGAAGGGGTATGGCTGAAATATGCTGTATTTGCTCTTAAGCAAATGTCGGCCTTTCTAGTTGTTAAAGCGGTGCACTATATATTCATTCAAATGACCCATGTATATCATTGGTATGAACCACTTCAAAATGGTTTCGTTTGGAAATTTTGGGGCTATTTTCTCAAGGTTGATGACCCCAACCTTACTGGTGCAGGCCTGCTCATGTCTGTGATGTAATTAAATTCGCTACCTACCCTAACCTACCCTGAATCAATAACAATAATAATTATAACAATAATGCTTTATTGCAAACTCACGGAGCTAATTGCAAGTGAACAAAATCACAAACAAAATCAAATACATGAAGTGATTGAAATGGAGTAAATAATCTAGATTCTAACATACAAAGATTAACTGATTGTATGTACCAGTACATACAGAATATCGAATACGATTCTAAAACATACATTGCTATTTCGGGGTTGACTTCTTTTTTGAAAACAGTTGAAAATGAAATGTCCCACATTTTCTGTGATAGATTGATTCGATGATCTTAGCAGAAGGTGTGTCTTCTGTGTTTTTTTTGTAATTAAAAGATTGGCGTGATTTCTGACACTCTTTTAAACAGTATGGTTCTTTCAGCATCGAATCGGAGACATTCACAGATGAAATGTGTTTTATTTTCCACTGCATTCGCTGTGCACTGCTTACAGATTCTTTCTTGAGCAGGTAGCTTTTTACATATTCCTTTCTCTATTTCTAATGGGTGCGAGCTAATTCTGAACTTACATATTGCTGAGCGGAATTTAAATTTGCTATGGTAGAAGTAGTTTTCCATATCGTTTGATGTTTTACCTTCTTGTAAAATCTAAGTTTTTCTTTGTCTAAGGATAACTTGTGAAAGAAAGTTTGAATGCAAATGTCATTCAGCCTTTTCCTTTACAATGCACAGGAATAGTCGTTGTCGGTATTCCAGATGTATGAGTAGCCGATGTTGTTAAGTATTTCCTGTGGAGGATTTGGCAGCCAATCAGCGAGCATGGTTTAATCTGGAAGATTCCAAGAATGCAAGTTTGGACTGGATGGTTTATACAAAAGCCCATGTTTTAGTAGGACTTTTTATTTTAAATTTTACATGGGGCATGCTGGATGAGTCCATTATTACACGGAGGTGGCATTTGTTGAAAATTAATTTTTTTGGACTTGGGGGATTATGTCAAAGTCCTACTTAAGTGAAAATATTTTGGATGGCTCTAAATAACATAGGGGTCTCACAAGAAGAGCCCATTTTGCACAAAGGAGATTTCTTTTAATTCAGTTTTGGACGGTGATAATTCAAAATTCTATTTTTAAGCGGAAGTGTTTTTCGACTGGTCTTTTATAACTTTTTACATGGGGTGCACTGAAGGGGTCCATTATTTCAGGGGGATTTTGTAACGATTCATATTTTGTCATAAGTGCGATTAGTAGTTAGATGTATTTTAGACAGAAGTGTTCCATTATCGCACATGAGCGATTTTGAAACAGTCTATTGTTCTATGGGAAGGGAGATGGCTGAAGTATGTGGTATTTGCGCTTAAGCAAATGTCGGCCTTTCTAGGTTATAAAAAGTTCATCAAAACAAACTACTGTAACAGTTGCTTTGTATCTAAAAGAACATTGCCAATCAAAATTTGCCTCTTCTCCATAGAAATATATAAATATAAATTTAGCTGATAGTTGAATGTAATGTTACCACTTCATATTTTTCATGCTACAGTTAAAAAAGGGGACTCAGCTAGTGGACAGACCGGGGGATCAGCTGGCGGACAGACAGTGGGCTCAGCTAGTGGAAAGAAACCGGACCCAGCTGGTGCAAAGAAAGCAGCTCCTTCTGCCGGTGGAACCGGAGAAATGAAGGTACAATTGTACTCCCTAAAAATAATCTAAATAATTTTCCATGTATATTTGCAAATCTTTATGAATTCCTAAGTAGAAAAAGTTGGGTTTCGAGTTCTTTCGCAAGTAAACATGTGGCTTGTTATTTGGGTGGCACCAGGTACATGCTTTGATGGGAGGCATTTAGATTTAGGGTTAGAGTAACTGTGTACGTGTCTAAACATACTGTTTTCGAAACAGGCAACACGCAGATATTCAATGGACAACATTTAAAGTCTAATGACACAATGTACTAAAGAGAGCTTTCTATGTGTTTGCCAAATATGTATAATTTATTATAAACGCTAATATCTTTACTTTATTTTTCAGGCTGAAATAGATTTTGTTGAACAGAAGGGCATGGTCCAGGACGACTTGTTTGCTCCACCAGGAATGAAAATGAAGGTGGACGTCCAAAAAAGTCCCAAGTAAGCAAAATTTTACAGAATGATCCATAATTTCCAGAAAGATCTCGTTAAAGAGTTAATGCTGCATACATTCTTGAGTGTACTTTCAGTATAAGAGTTGTTTTAAAACATGTTTTGATGTCTTATGTGCCGAACTTTAACTATATGTAGGGCTTCTGACGGATGCTCGACGTACAACGAGACAGCCAGTCATTTCCTTTGTCTCGTGGATCATGTTGATTGTGGTTTCTAGTGTATGTGGCTTTATAATAGCCACACCTAAAGAAATTTTGATATATGTGGTCGTTCTCTGCTTATTCTCTTTAGGTTTCGTAATAATAGTGTCAGACCTATATGGAACGGTTAGTGCTGATGTGGATAATTAAAGCACCTTCTTTAAAGATATTGTTATATCTAAGGAATCGTTATTCTTATCATTGTAACAGTGCTCAGATAAGGTAGAATTTATGATATAAGGGTCGGTCATGATTTTCTACCGTGGCCTTATGTCTACTATCGAGGTGGGCTTTTAGTGATCCGCATTGCCTTTTTGATATCGTTGTGGCAATACCCTTGTCACAATGTGTGGAAATGGATCGAACGTCTGCGAAGTCTCGATCTTTTTGTTTACGAGCTCTGAAAGACATTTTCGGTA
>NC_049995.1:639787-642392 GCF_000003815.2 Branchiostoma floridae | reverse complement strand
CGTCTCCTCCAAGACGCTCAATAACTTTTCTGTGATCTTTTCTATTCTTCTCCGTGCGGGCTATTAAACGGAAAGAATGATTTGCACAACTAAGACATCAAACTATATAGCTATTGCCCTCTTTCGGAAAAAGTTATGTCATACCTGATCATGAGCATTCTGGGAGCCATGTTATGGTAGGCTTTGCTCAATGTAAGGTTTTTAGGCCAAAGATACGCTCGCCACTCTGTCGATCTTAGAACTGACCGACCTTTCAGCGATTGCGAAGGTCGTCAAAAAGCGTAACAGAGGTATAAAGGGGAGTCGGGGGCTTGGATCATTGGGGTATTGTCACAATTGTTATATGAACAGGTTACAAACAATAGGGGAGTTGATGACAGCCCCATACGGAACTGATGATAGAAAGACCTCATTTTAAACAAAACTAGAGTTCCCCGAACACATACCCTCACCAAATAAACAAGGTTAAGCAGTATATACTACATTGTATAATGTAGAATGATGTCTGTAGACATATATCTGTTCACCATTTAATTTTATTTCCAAGACCAATCCAATACTAAAATCTTAGTAACTTGTCACTTGCGGGAAACTTTACCTCCAGTTTTTAGTGCTAGTACGGCAACTTTCAACCATTATCGAACTTGACCTTCATTTTCCCAACCCTTCCTATCATGCACTTGTGCCTGAACAAGATAGTTCACAAAGAACGTGGCACTTAAGAAGTCAAAACTAATAAACAACGTGTCAGCAAAAATAACATCAATATTTTGCTGACACAAATCTGTCATTAGCTACACGAGTCTGGTGCACAGATGTGGTCAGGCAATGAGCACTGAGTGTCCGGAAAAGAGGTCGATTTCTGGATTTACAGATTCGTCTCAATTATCATGTAAATGAGACCCAATTTGCAAACAATATATTTCAGGATTTTAATCATCAGCTGAGGTATGTACATACCAAAACAAATGCAAATCCAAAAACCCCTACTTGACTTATTCTCTTCCAAAGATAACAACAATATAGCCCACTGGCACTGCAGTAGATTTTTGCCGACTACGTTAGTAAATCAGCATACATTATTTATAGAATGAAACTCTCTGCTAGGTTATAAAGCTTTCAGGTAGAAAAGTTGATTTCTCCGTGGCTTAGTGGGCTGATAACCTCTGTATAGGTCAATTATATGTAGAAAAATAGAAATTTGATCACAAGGTAAATTACAATGAGAAGAAATCTACAATCTACAAAAACTACGAATATTCTATTTCAGAAAGCAGAACGAAAAAGACGACATGTCCCCACCACCGGCATTTTCTTACCCCGTGGGGATGGGCGGTACTCTGATGAACGGCTGTTTCGGGACTGGGTACAAACGAGGAGATCCGTGCTACAAAGCGAAGAGGCCGATACCGCCATGTCAGGTGAGATGTGTCACTGTTTTTTTCTCTCATAAGTATTTTTTTGGCGATAGACATCTCCAATAAAAAGGCTAAGCGACATGTTTCTTATCCATTATTATTTCTAATCATTAACATCATAATCATTACCATCCTCTTTTCTAAAATTGGCCATTATATGCATATCTGATACCAGTATCTTGATATGATACTATACGTCAATGAATGCTATAGACATAATGTATGATCAAATGTATACCCCAAACGAAAGTCACCTAAGGAACTGTTTATGATTTTTGGAAACGGTCAAGCCCCGTTTGCACTTAGTAGAACGTGGCCTTCCAACCTTCTCCTGAATATAATTTGGAATGATTTGGGGTTGGTTGGTGTTCGGCTCGGTCCGCTGGTGTTTGGCTGCATTAGCCGAAGACTGAAGGTTTTTTTATTTCATTTTAGACCAAAAATATATATTTCAGGCGCGTTAATGGCCTGGTATAATTGCAATCCAGTTATCTGAAATATAGTACAGAGGTGCACATGACACTATTTACTCCTTTTGCATACATCACTACAAAATGATGCATTTTGTGATATTTTGCCATTTTTACTACAATTGTATTTCTATTCCTTAGCCTGATTAAATCTCGCTTATAGCAGCCCGCCCAACATCCACCGGCCTGCTAGAAGTTTGATGTAGAATAGCTCTAAGTCAGGGGAACTGGGTTTTCCATAAATGGATAATGTGTGCAATGGTCATCAGTCCACCACTGCCTGACTTTTGGTTGCTATGGATAGGGTTGCGTTGTCATGTGGTGATAGACAGCATCACGCCTCCTATCTGACCTCCTTGGTCCGTGCAAACAGCCAACAATATATGCACAATTCTATTAGAATAATGTTATCTTTCTGATTGTCAACTAACGGTTACACCGAGGAAAGAATGTGAAGAAATTGCTCATAGACTAGCATTCCTCTAGATAAATATGCCTGTGGCAGAACTTTTGATGGTGATGGGACAATGGGCCATATCATGGTTCTGAGAAGTGTGTTTGTTTATAGAAACTGGCAGTAGAAAGTTTGACAGGCGTGGTGATCTCCATTGTCACAGCAACACGCCGCATTTTAGTGAAACTGTTTTTCAGCAGTTTTCTGCCAACATTGATCATAGAAACGTACTTATTTATTTTTTATTTATTTGCCAATGATAC
>NC_049995.1:636492-639373 GCF_000003815.2 Branchiostoma floridae | reverse complement strand
TTGAAATTTCACAACCAGGCAAAATATAAGTTCGAGGCAGTAGTGACTCTGCTCCAAGTGTTTCTTGAAATCCCCAAACGTTTTGTTTTCCCAATACATAACTTCACAGAATGCCCCTGCCCCCATGGGACCTTAGCCCTGCCCACCATCTGGGCTGTGGAGACATACTAATGAGCTGGTTTCCACGGCAATAGGGGATCGACCAAAATCCTTGCCTAACCATTGGTGTTGCAACATTCCACAAAGGTTCCCTCGGGTTATGGGAAGAGAGCACAAACTCCGCGGGGAGGGGCCAGTCACAGCCCGGGACAGAAGAGTTTGTGTTTCACAGACTATTTATTCCTATGCCCTTGTATGAAATCTATGGCCTGCAATTTGGTATAGAGGTCTGCAGAGCATGTATCCACAGCACTATATTTTCTCTTTTGGCATACATGACATGAATTTGGGGATTTTTCTGCCATTATTAGACTAAAAATGCATGGTATTGGCTCCTGTGTCTTTGCATAAAAATCAAATCATCCGAATGGATCGTAAGGTATATGACCACAGGGCTCCATTCACACTTGTGAAAACATTACCTCGTTGCCAATTGATCGGGAATACGTATCACTGGCTTGAGCACTATAGCAATGGAAAATTGACTAAATAGACCAGTCCAATTTGAATAGATAGGGGTGAAAGCCAACAATTGATTGATCGGGGTGTTTTGGAAGAGCCCATTCTGGTATTACTGGGATTAAAAAAAACATTTAGGAGTGGAATGATGATTTGGGAAAGCCGATTTTTGCAAAAGGTTGATATGAAACAGCACATTTTTGCATTAGGATGGGGTTGGATTGAAATATGATGTATTTGCTCAAGAGCAGGCCTTTCAAGCTTTTGTCCTATCAATACAAAGACTCCTACTCTTAAAAATCGTTGAATTTAGCCATTTTTATTTTTGCGACATCCAGTAATTGTTCAGCCAGGAAAGCACGGCGAGAGGCCCGGTGATTTGGAATAAGTTACTATAAATAGGAAACACAAACGTGGGAGTAAGTCATTTTACTCGTTGGAGCATGTTTGGGGCATCTTCGGAACTAAAATATAGTCATGGCTTATACCTTGCCAGACAGCTACCAATTCAATTTCCTTAAGGTCAAATTTCCGAAAAGGGGCCTTACCAGAATGAAATAAACACAATTTTTGCTCCTGACCATTTTTCTTTTGTTCCGTGTGTTTAAATGCATTTCGTATCATTTTTGTCGTTTCCGTAAGCTATCCGGCCGGGCCTTAGTCGGCAGGTAGTTGGAAGCAGTATTCTGCTATGTGAAACCCGGGCTTCAGATGCTTGAGATAGCAGTCGTGTATTCACGACTTTTTATCACTGAACAATATCTGTTCATCAGCAGGTTTTAACCAACAGTTTCTGATCGTGTTGTAGGCCTGATACTCCTGTCTACCATTCTATGTATGTGTTGTTGTAGCTAAAATCAACACATCGAAATTATAGGAAAAATTTGTTCCCCCTTTTTTGTCTTAAATTTTAACATCTCAAGACGACAAAATATTACTTTTACAAATTTTTAGACTTATCAAAATAACATAGGAAATTTAATACAAAATGCAATTGTACAGGCTTGGCTCTTCGCGATCAACTATTGAGGTTCCCTCGTTTGACAAGGCACGCCAGTCATATAAAAGCGTAGATCTCATTGGGCAAGAATGCTTTAATTCCTTACCAGCCACGATTCGAGAGAAGTTCCCTGACTAAGTCCGCGACACAAGGGAAATTCTGTTTTCAAGTCTGCCATGAAGTAACTTTCCTGAACAAGTCTCCGGCACAATGGGAATTCTGTTTCAAAGTTTGCTATGAGAGAACTCCGCGGAATACTTGTTGAGGAATTCTCTATGGCCTTTGTGGTGATAATGCTGCCTGCCCATAGTAAAACAAGAAACAATACACACACAGTATAAACAAGCCAGCCACTGAAATAAATGTCATTCTCCATCATTGTGTGACAAAACCAGGGACATTCCAGACACCACAAGTTCGAACGGGGAGTTAAGGAGACAATATGAAATTATGTAAAATTACAACCTCGATACAAAATTACCCTCGCGTGAAGCATTTGCTTCTCTGGTCAAACCACAAGTACCGTATCAATAGAATAAAACCTCGTCTTACCTTAACTAATCTTTTATATACTAGCTGTAGAAGTAAAAACCTACTGTTCAACAATTCTTCTTCACTGACTAAATGTCGTAGACTGAATTGGTGATGTCATCCTCCTACGCACGGTCCCCAACGGCGCTAGCTAACAACGCCTGTGTGGGGACCCTGCTATCCGAAGGGTCACCTCCGGTTACTGTGAGCGTCGCCACAAACAAGCTGTCAGCCAATCAGAGAATAGGCCTTTCTTGGCCTTTCCGTTTTCAAAAGGGATCTCGCAAAGGGCTGATTGGGCGCTGATTGGCTGGTTTCCATATAAGGGTAAGCCCATTAATATGTATAAGCAGGACGGTCAGTAACCGGGTGTGGCCCTTCAGAAAGCAGGGTCCCACACAGTCGTAGTTAGCTAGCGCCGATGGGGACCGTGCGTAGGAGGAGGTGGTAATGTGTGACCGTTTCTAACACAATGTCAAGTTGTTAGAGTATTTGTTATTCGGCGCATTGCATCAATCATATTTGTAAATGGTACTTTATCTAAATTCAGGTTATATCAACTGTTTAAACGTGACAGATTGTATACTGGATTCGCATGTATGGTGGTATGACCTACATTTACCTTATTGTTTCGCAGAAATTGATGGAGGGGTGTAACTACATCGGGGTAGGCTTCGATGGTCGTGGAGAGTACAGCAGTGTATCCAGGAGGAAAACAGTTCTGCAACGGAA
>NC_049995.1:635187-636392 GCF_000003815.2 Branchiostoma floridae | reverse complement strand
ATACTGTACGTTAGATAATACATGTATATAGAAGACGAAACAAATTTTATTTCAATCTTCCCCTTCTATGATCAAGAGAGAAGATAGCTCTTAAAAGAAAATTCTATCCTACATATCAATATCTCCACGTTTACAGTCAAAAAGAAAACTACTCTCCTTTTAACGTCGCAAAACCCAAACATTACGGAAAAGTGGGATCTTTCGTCTTCCACAGTCTCAGAAAAAAAGTCAAACCCAATAATTTACATCTTTAAGTTAGACTAGAGTAGTCGCTTACTATACTGTTTTAGTGTTCACCATTATTGTCTGTAATTTTCTGTCACTTGCAATTAGCCCATGGACAAGAATTTGCAATAAACGTATATTATACTACCCCAGTATGGAATATAGTTTACAATGCATTTCTAGCATCGATAGCTGAAGCAGTTTGTACATACCCACTGCAAGAAATGAGATGTTATAGCGTGCTTACTGAAATTCTTACTGAATGGGGCTTCAACATTTGAAACTTCGTTGGGACGGCCCTAACCAGAGTGTGAGAAAAGTTTTCTAAAATGCTTTTGTTGCTCCTTATAATGATTCATTGGTTCCCGGGTTGTAGTTCTTTCTTTCTATGTATAGAAATAAATACTCGTAGGCGTCCGCCGTGGAGTAAGTGCCAGCAGTTGTTGGCCCGGCAGATATAAAGAAAACAATACAAAGTAGACATCATAATATAATATACCGCCCAAACAACCAGAGCTGAACCTGTGTTTTCAGATTACTAGAGCTTTCACACTGAAACCGAATTAGCAGGGATCAAGCAGAACCAGAAGGAATGAATTACATGTATTTGCAAAATTCGTGTCACATTTGGGGCCATTCGGGTGGGAATTCCAAATGGACCTTATATCCCCTTGACGCGAGAAGGAATGAGCTAAAATGATGTCAGAAAGAAAAATCTTCTCTATTCCTGGGAATTCATAGCTAGTGCATTCCAGACATTTTCACTTAATTCCAGATATTCTTCTGGCAGAATTTAAAGTCGCTTGCCGTTTCGGTCCTCCATCGAATGAGATAAGAATATTTCGAATAATGGTGGAATGCCGTAGAATGCAGTCATACAGCAGTTAGAATAGTTACAAATACCCTTAGAATACACTTTGAATGCTGTTAGATATTTCTCCCACTCAAATGTACCCTCGAAGTTTCTAGCATGTCAAAAA
>NC_049995.1:633958-635087 GCF_000003815.2 Branchiostoma floridae | reverse complement strand
AGTGGGCACGCCGTGGGAATTTCTAGAAAATAGAAAAGATTTTCATCCTGACGGTATGCCGGCTCTTTCTTGCTCTCGTGTGAAGCGACCCTAAAGGAGAGACATACTAGTATTTCGATCATGCACGATAGCCAAAGACTTTGTTAAAAAAACAGTGGGGTCTTTCCCACACTGCATGTCGCAGTCTGTATGGAAAAAAAAACAGACGAAATGTGGTAGGGTTTCACAATCAGCCTTCGTAAACCCTGCTCTACTGTTTGAGCCAGCTGGCTTTCACAAATTAGTCATATTGATCTGACAATATGATGACATCCTTTCGTGCATCAATGTTAAAAAAAAGTTTTCAACCAGACTTTAAATTGCACAAATCACTATATAATGACCATATAAATGCCATAGATAAAAAACTATTAGGTATCCAGTACAGAAACTTCAGGTACAGGTCCGGACCTGAACCTGGACCTGATTGTTCGTTAAAATTTCCGAATTGGCGATACTCACAGCAATGGTTAATTTTCATAAAAAAGGAATCTGTTTGATAGAGTATCCGACTCCCACTGACGTTTTATAATCCTATATTAATGCAATCAAGGACAACTGCCTCTGTACTTTTCACTGTAGAAACTTTTTACAAACAACTACTCGACTTTGCTCTTGCTATTTTTTCTGTCCATTTTTCAATCGTAAAAAACGTTCCACTCACTTATTTCAGAAAATTAGAAAATTTTGTACCAATACGCTGTACCAGTCCCTACAGCTAATCGTTGGTATACCATACTGTGTGTGTTTGGTAGTATGTTCAAGCTTCCTGATCACTTGACATTACCATATTGAAGGCACATTTTTCTGGCAATTTTATTTATTCGCGCTAGCATCAGTTTTGGGGTTCCCAGAAAATACAATCCATATAAAATCAAATCAACACTGCCTTAGTGAACAATTAGATGGTCTTAATCATGAAATTATCAATCAGGGAGAGAACGTTACAGATACAGTTACAATGTAACCCGTAACTCTAGAATGACCTTGAAGCCTTGGTATTAAATTGTAAGTGACCGCGGTGCTTGTTATTTGGTAATCAAAAGAAGGATGGTAATTTGGTCTTGGCGCGGCTTGTCTTTGGCGCGGC
>NC_049995.1:606777-633790 GCF_000003815.2 Branchiostoma floridae | reverse complement strand
ATTCCCTTCAGCAGAAAGCTGGGGTCTCTTTTTCAGGATATGGCTTCCAGGTACAGTACTTCAATTTCAAGATGTTTAATATATATTGTTAACTCACTTTTATATCCATTCATTATTTTTTTGGTTATAAAAGAACATGATCAACATGATTAAATGTAAAATGCGATGTAATAAGCTGCTTGAATGATTGAATGTAGTCATATTTGGTTTCATGATAATTGATGATTATTTGTGAAAATTGGCGTAGTTGCTTCATGATTTTTCTACTATGCAGCATTAATGCAGCATTGCTTTTACTGGCATCCTTTGTAGGCTTCCGTAAACGCAGCATGGGGAGGGTCTTCAAAATTCGAGAAACAAATGTTCATGTCACTCATCGAGACGGATGTCATCAGGTATCAGGTGTTTCTTCTTTGCTTGCAAAATTTGCATTTTGATTGCACTGGTGTTCATTCATTATCAGTTTGCTTATTCGATGAGTGAACATTATTTAAACATAAATCAACATCTTTAGATACACACACATAATGTAACTAATTTTACAAATAGTAATTCTTACAAAACGTAGATTTATAATTCTATTCCTAACCTTTTTACCTGTAGGTATGAAATCTTCCTGGACGAAATAACCCCTGATTCTCTGAGCCTGTCATTCCTGAGGGATTCCTGTCCCTTCCAAAGAACTTTATCTTGGGAAAAGCTAAACTACGTGAGTGCTTAACCTTTTTGAAATAGTTCTCATCGCTCCAAATAATCTATCAATGGTTGTTTGCTCAGTTTTTTTGTCGTTTGAGTCCATCGTTACTAATAAATAAAAACGTTTGCCTTTTGCAGAGGATTTCATCATTCGCTACGGAACCCATTTTATCAAGTCAGCAAAGTTTGGCGGCTCATTCAGGCTGTTCAAGACTCAAGAAGCCGCCAAGAGTGAAAGTTTGACGTCTTTCTCTGTCTCAGCCCAGGCGTCTTATAGCGGTATGTTTAGTGCGGGAGGTCACTACGGGAGGAATGAAGAAAGTGGGAGCGCGTAAGGCAACTTTTGGTGTCTTTAAGAGTTTGATTTCTTGCTTTAAAAATTGGTAGTGAGTTTGGAATAGCAAGCTTGCGGGTCTTGCAGGGTTTTTGAGATGTCTCACCACCCTGACGCCTCTAGGCCTGAAGGCCTGTGAGTTGGCAGATGTTTTTTGAGATGTGTATGTATAATATGTCCAAAAACTAGTACGTATTTCGATATATCTTGTATTTTTGCTAATGACGCATCCAGATCATAGATTTGCCACTAGTTACTTAAATTCTTTTTTCTTTACTTTTTTCCTTTTACGTAGAACCGATATTAAATATAATAATATAACTACTTTGCCGATCATAATTGTTAAAGCTCGTCATCCAAGTCTGCCAGCACCCATATAGTGGTAGAAGGAGGTGACCAAAAAGTCGCGTCCATCGTCGCCGATTTCTACACCACCAGCTTCAAGGACACCTTCACCGAATGGCTGAAGTCTATTCCGTCATACCCGAAGCCTATCCAAATGTTCATGGGCACCATGTCAGAGCTGCTGAACTTGAACTTCAAACTTCTGTTCCCCTTCGACATGAGTGATGCTGCAGATGGTTGCTTCAGTAAGAAGTGAGTAGATATGTAAAAATCAATGACGGTTAGACATCCAGGTAATGTGGTACGCCAAATAGCAACTACTCCAGCAACTGGAAAAGATTTGGAAACGGTCAGACGTTTAAGATAACATTTGGTATGTTGGGCTATGGCCACTGAATAGATCGTGGGAGAGCAGGTTTTATATCTTGAGGCCATGGCAAGTAAATTGTAGGGATGAGGTGCTCATTAATTTTCGACTGATTTCAGACATAAAATATTTTTTTTGCCATGGAAATTATCAACAGATGGAAAAGTTACCAAAGTCAGCAAATACACTGTATTGCAGCCTTACTGTTGCACATGCACTTGCGTTAGTATTGTACATATATCATCACATTTGTGATATTTAAGACTTGCACGCCATTCCAAATGTGTAGGACTCTAAGGCTGCAGGGGTCAAGTGAAAAAGAATTAACCATTGATTATTCTTATGTATATT
This sequence comes from Branchiostoma floridae, assembly GCF_000003815.2. NCBI lineage: Eukaryota > Metazoa > Chordata > Leptocardii > Amphioxiformes > Branchiostomatidae > Branchiostoma > Branchiostoma floridae. Next base: position 631,697 of record NC_049995.1, on the reverse strand, counting down.
CATTATTGTAAATCCACAGCTTGCTGACAGAAGAGGGAACAGCACGGAAGTACTATAACGTACCAGTTCTTGTGGAAGACAATAATGGAAATGAGACAACTAAGAATGAGAAACGGTACGTTTACATCAGTATGAACTAAAGAAATAAAGCATTTGGCATGTACTCTCTAATTCAATTAGGCTTAGTAATTCAATTAGGCGTGTACTAGAAATGATGACGACATTAAAGCTAACTTGAAAGGCCGGCATTTGCTCGAGAGCAAATACAGCATATTTCACACATACCCCTATCTACGAAACGCAATACAACATTTCATACCCATACCCTTCCGAACAAAACATTGGAATGTTCCAAATCACCCCTGCACGAAATAAAGATTTTCAAAAGTAACTTCTCCCTAAAAGTGACATATTGTGAACTAATTCCATTCCGAAACGGAGCTTGCCCAGTATAACTGAGTATGTCTCCAGGTCCATATGGAAGAACATACTCTTTCACTGGAGCTTCTATACATAGCGAAATGAATCAACAGCCACGACTTTTCCGAAAGTGAAACAAATACACTTTCCATTTAGAAAATCTTCATCATGGAATTGCTGTGAAGCCATTCAAAAATTTTCCGTAGGTAAACTAGGTCTAAATACCGAATATAAAATCCTCATGGCGTGGGTACATTTATCATTGCAGTTAACTTCAGTTAAGTTCTGATAATGACCAACTGGACGGTGCAGTTCCTGTGCAGGGTTTGTTTAAAAGCATAAAACTTGGTCTTCTTTTTCATATAGAATAGTTCTTCCAACACAACCATAATAGTACTAAATTCTTACTCTCCAAGCAGAGGTTAGACTCCGGCTGTTATTTTAACATTTTTAGTCGTTTTGTTTTTCGGGCTTTCTATTTTGTCATGTTTCTTGCAGGAACTTATGAAACGTAAGTATTGTAAGTTCCTGCTGGTTGTGTAAAAAGAATTATTCTATATCCAATGATTACTCTTCCTGGGGCCCTCTTTCATAGATTAAATTGTTTTGTCTACTAATTATAATACAATAGATTACATATTTCACATCAATCAATCAATAGCACCATTGAGCACATTCTGTTCAGTTAATAAATCAATTAATCACATAATATCATAAAGTGTTGGCCTGAAAATATCATATGCTGAGTTTTCGAGAGGTCTGCTCAAACATTTATCACCATGAGTTAATTTGAAAATTTTTAAGCTTATGTATTTTTTTCTCCAAGTCGAGATCGTTTGTTTGAACGCGCGTTGGCTTGACGACTCGTATAACATGTATTGTTCCATATTCAGAATATATAGGTTAAAAAGGCAACTGCATGTGAGAAGATGCAAGCAATATTATTCACAAGTATTGATTCATTTCAATTTGATGTTCTTAGGTACTGTGATGATGCAACTATTGAAGAGTTTCAACTCAGTATGGACAAGAAGCGACTTGCACTGGAAAGGGCTATTGCTGTTTACATGGAAGAGGTATGGACTATGTGTTCGAAATATTTATGATAATCTGTAGCGTATAAATGGAGATGACGTTTCCGCTGCAAATCGTTATGCTAAAATCACAACAAAGGTGACCGAGGATGACATTCCACAAGTAGCGATCAGTAGTGAAGCAGAACTTACAAATTATTAAGATCGGTATGATTCCGCTGGGTCTGGCATGGCTGTTTGTAAGCTGATGAATGTCAGAACAAAAAAAAGTTTTCTTTTTTTAAAGAATGGTGAGGGGACTGGGGGCCCACTGCCTATCCAATAGCATAAATGTTGGCAGGATCAGAAACAGATTTGTGTAGATTAAACTTGCATCCGGATTATTATATTGTAGGCCTCACTTGTCTACGAAAAATTCCATTGGATTCCATTGGAAGAGTCGGTTTTAACAGGAGGTTTATGCTTATAAAATTTAAATCAGGAGCCATCCATAATTGCATGTGGTGGTGGTGGTGGAGGGCGGACACCACAGTTGATTCTTCCCATTGGCGCACAGCATAAGAAGCCCTGAAACAAGTCATTGTAAAAATACTTACCTTTATTTCAATCTCAAAAATTCTTCTTCACCAGAAAGTCACAAGGGTATACTAGCTTACCATTGAAAGAAATGGTGACGAGAATTTGAGGTGGTTGACACCCAAATTCTCGTCACGGCTGATTCAAGTAAACAGACCTTACAGTTGACCCTAACTTTCCTCTTGTATACCTACGCGGAACCCAACAAGTCAATCAAACCTGCACCAACTAAATGGGTGAACAGAACAAATTTTAACCAAAATAATAAAATCACACTCTATCTGTCACTAACGAAAAAAACCCTCAGTATTGGGCAAACATTTCCAAGGAAAAGAAGGATTTTCAAAGGTTTTATGTAGGAACTACAATCGTAAAACTTCCCATTTTGTGCTTCTACCACGCAACTCAACTGTGCCGTCAGCCCTGGAGTAAAGTTTGCTGTTTTCTGCTCCTGATGCCTTTCTAGCCTTAGATGTTTGCTACCTTTACAGGGTCCAATCCCCACGACAGACTTCCATCTAAAGGGAGGGAATCCCGGATGTCAGACTGAAGCCCTAACCGTGAAGGGAGGAGATACTGGAGTTGCACACCCATCATGGCTGGATCTGATCAACGGAGACACATATAAGGTTTGGATCAAGAATATTCTGTCTTTCTAAGAAAGGTGCTAGCGCTGTTCTAAACATCGTTTTCCGGACAATTAAATGTTTCCAATGGAAAGTGTGCCTTGTCACTGACTCATTGACCGGCTCAGTTGACATTTTGACTCAGTTTTTTTTTCTAAAACATCATTAAAATTAAATGTTCACTTTCACTTAGTTTCAAAGAGACTGATAATTTATGGACATGCCTTTCATGGCGTTACACAAAAAAGGGTTTTCTGGGATAGTGATTCATATAACAAGAAAGCCCAATATTGAGGGTAATGTGTGAAAAGGAAGAAAGTTGTTGCGATACGTTTTGCACAATCTCCGATAAAGATACGATCTGGGTAATCAGGCGACGAAACCGCGTTAACGCTGTCGTGCATTAACATCAAGAAGTAGAATGTATTCGGGGGATGACAGAATCTACCCCACCAGAAACGTTTAAGAAAACTGAAGCCAAATCTATGGAGAAAACCTATGCTTGGCGTCTTATTGTCCCATACTACATCGTCATAGGGTCAAAACAAAATCCGAACCGTCACCTGAACGAGTAAATCTCACTTTAATTGCAAGTAAGGATTTCATTAGATACTGGACTTATCATTTGCATTTCTTCTTATTTTGTACCTGACTGTCCAACACAAATAATCCCCTGTGTATCTTAACTTAGAGCTTTAGACTGACATAGAAAATAGAATGTACAGAGAACTGCACATTTGCTTTGTAGATGGTTAGTTATCAGATTCGGAAGTTTGCGCCATTTATTAGTTCTTTTTCCCCGCCCGAATTCCAGATCTTCTTCGACCTTCAGAAAGATATCAACAGCGATATCAAGAAGAATACCGAGGCCTATGTGGTTTATTCAGAGAACAGGTATTGCTTAAACCATTACAGATTTCAATTGAATGTTGTCGGGGATTTGTTTCGCATCCGGTAAAAGTTCAACGCGGTAGGAGTATAATTATGTTAGGAATACGATTTCTAAAACAATTAGGCTATCAAGATTATTAACATTTAAATGTTGCGGAGCAATTTGTACCTTGTAGCGAAACGACTTGTGCCTTTTTGCGAAACGACTTGCCTTTTTGCGAACTGACGTTTGAAAACTGACATTGCTGTGAAACAACCTGTTACCCCCAACAAATGATAACAGGAGCTACATGACAAACATGGTCACCTTTCACCACAGGTGGAACTGCCACGCCCCTGGGGAGTCTCTTCACGTATACAACAGTCATACCAACGGCGGGAGTAGTGACACTAATAAGATGAAGGTAATTAATTTGAATTTATACCATTAACAGTTAAGTTGAATTCTTCTTTCTGTCTTTGTGGTTATTTTTGTAAAAAAATACTATCAAACCACAATTAATTTTATCCCGCATGGAAGTTAAATGAAGGTGAAACGTAGTACACAATGAATTAGCACATTTTCATTTTTGTATATTAACCCTATCCAGACTGGGCTTTTTGGGCCTTCCCTGGCCTGGGGGGGGGGGGGACCCCCTTCGTATTTTCAAAACGGCTTACTTGCCGAGCACCAAATTTGCAGCGGGAGGGGGGTGCTCATGGAGTTTTAAAATTCCTGAAAATTTTATATCATTATGACTTAATTGATATTTTTGGCTAAAACGGGGAATTCCCATAATACTTAAATATCTCACTCAAAACGTTACCAATAAAGATTTTTTATTAATATTTGAGTGTCATAAGACTTTTGTTGTCAAAAGCCGACGCAGCGACGTCGAAATGACGTCATAGAATAACGTCATCTGTAGTTTAGCTATCCGTCATCTTAGATTATGAACCTTAAATTTTTCAAGATACATTTTTTTCAACATATAACGCTAAAACCCCATTGAAATGGATTAAAAACGTTCACATGAATGTTTTCTGTAAGAAAATACCATGTAGTGATGAAATCTGAATGAAAATAAGCTTGTTATGTCATGATATTGTCGGCCATCTTGGATTTTGACCAATTACGCCATCTCATTAGCAATAGGAATATTTAATCATAAATGTTTAACTTAGATGTGTTAGATATTAAAGATATATGAAAAGAAGTTTAGTTTAGCAAGGAAATTCCATTGTTTAAACAAAAATTAGTGATTTTTATAAAATCTGCCTTTCAGAACCCGTTGCCATGGCAACAAGAAAAAGTTCTAAACTTATTCATTTTTTTTAAATTGTTGCCTCTAATATTTTAGGAAAACTCACCAAGTTTGGTTGTTCTAGCTCAAGCCGTTTGGGAGCTATGGGAGGTCAATGTTGGCGCAGGCACTTTTAGCACCCCCCCCCCAGTCTGGATAGGGTTAAACTAGAAACAACGAAAATTATTTGTCAAGATAAGACGTTCATACTTTTGAGAGATATTCCTTTTGAACAGAAAAGGAAACGCTTGTAAGCCATTGGATGCAAATAAGGATCTTAATTCTATTTGGACAATCAATATTTCATGATTTGTCAGTTTAGCACATGTAAGAGGTATGTTATTAAGTTGTACGTTTGTCGTACGTTTCAAATTTTGCACACTTGCAAATACAGGTATCCTGCTTTGGTTTCGTGATGACGTACCATGAAAGAACTGGCAAGTTTTACGTCACGGTAGACGATTTGAAAGCTTCCATGAAGGTACTGACTGCTGAAATTAATCATGATTTCAATAGATTAGTCTCCTTTTCTTTACGCTTTATATTGTTGAACTAAACTTCTATTTCTGTAGTCTTCACATATGTCTTAACTATGACAACATGTTGAAATAAAGAACTAGCCTGCACTGATGCATATGATTATGATATCAGCATTGTTGTAGAGTTGGCATTACCTTTTTTTAGAATTAGATAACGCAAATATACTTTTAAATTAAGCGGAGTATGGTAGCTTTTTAGAGCAAAAGGTTGTTTATTCTATCAATTTTGATATTATTTTCTGTATAAATTATGATAATGTGCTTTGATAACTGACACCAAAATGTTTTTGGTCTAATTTTTAACAGTACTTGGACAAGTTCCCTCGCAACATAGTTAACGCAATTGTGGCCAGAGCTGAGTACATCAGTCCGTTAGAGCACTCCCAGAGCAACAGGTAAAGTGCCTTTATGCGATGCATTTAAACACGACGTGATAATAATCATGCGATGGATAGGTCTTGAAAACGCCATCAAGAGGAACAAAAAGCAATGTAGATCAAAGAAAAAACTTATATATAATTGAAATAACTTATACGGATATTATTTGCTGAAATAAATCACTAACCCTTTACACACACGTGCCAAACTTTTGTTGCACTTCTGAACCATTTGAGCTACGTGGTTGTCCCGTGAAAGGTTTTGGTCAAAGTGTGATCGAAGTAAATTTATTGTGGGACATTGTCCGGTGAGAGGTTTTGTCAAGGTGCAGTCGAAATGAATTTTCTTTGGGACATTGTCCCGTGATATGTTTTGGTCAAATTGCAGTCCACGTTAATTTACAGTGGGAAGTTGTCCCGTGAGAGGGTTTGGTCAAAATGCAGTCCAAGTAACTTTACTGGAGGACTTTATCCCGTGAGAGTTTTTGGGCAAGGTGCAGTCCAAGTAACTTTACTGGAGGACTTTATCCCGTGAGAGGTTTTGGGGAAGGTGCAGTCCAAGTAACTTTACTGGAGGACTTTATCCCGTGAGAGGTTTTGGGCAAGGTGCAGTCCAAGTAACTTTACTGGAGGACATTGTCCCGTGAGAGGTTTTGGGCAAGGTGCGGTCCAAGTAACTTTACTGGAGGACTTTGTCCCGTGAGAGATTTTTCTCAAGGTGCGGTCCAAGTAAATTTACTGTGGGACATTGTCCCTTTAGAGGTTTTGGTCAATGTGCAGTTCCAAGAAGAATTACCGTGGGACATTGTCCGGGGCGATTTTGGCCAAGGTGCAGCCCAAATTGTCCGGTGAGAGATTTTGCTCAAGGTGCTGTCCAAATAAGTTTACTTTAGGACACTATCGCCTGAGAAGTTTTGGTCAAGGTGTGGTCCAAGTAAGTTTACTGTCGGTCATTTTCACTCGAGAGATTTTGGTCAAGGTGTGGTCCAGGAAAATGTACTGTGGGACATTTCCGGTGAGAGATTTTGATCATGGTGCAGGCCATGTAAATTTAATGGGTTACATTGTCCCGTGAGAGGTTTTGGTCAATGTCCAACAACTCAAGTAAATTTACTGTGGGTCATTGTCCGGTGAGAGGTTTAGGTCAAGGTGCAGTTCAAGTAGATTTACAATGGGACATTGTCCGGTGAGCGATTTTGGTCATGGCGCAGTCTAAGTAAATTCACTGTGGGGCGTTTCCGGTGAGAGATTCTGATCAAGGTGCAGTCCAAGTACATTGTCCCGTGAGAGGTTTTGGTCAAGGTGCGGTTCAATTAAATGTACTGTGGGACATCGTCCCGTAGGGTTTTGGTCAAGATGCAGGCAGATGTACCGTGGGACATTGTCCGGTGAGCGATTTTGGTTGAGGTGCAGATTTGTAGTGATCTATGGTTGTGCATACAATAAAAAAATGTCAACGTAATAATGGTGATTTATGTTGTTCTGCTATTTGAACTAGTGGGGCTTTAGCGAGTATCCTTGAAGCGCCCTGCAACGTGAAGTGGTCCAACTCCTACCAGATCAAACCTGCAGAGGAGGGCGGAAGGTGTCTCTACTTTGTTGCGGCATCGGAAGGGGACATTTTTGTTGTCTTTTCCGCCATCCCGAGGGACAAGACCACCTGGTACCATCTCCAGATCAGTTTCCAAGGTGTCGCACTCTACAAGGTAATATAAGGATTTTCTTTTGTAAAAACAAGTCGAAGTTTTTTTTTTAAATTTGTGGTTAGGACAGCGATTCAAGGAAATAATATGCATGAAGTTTACGTGAACCGTAAATCACTTGCTAATATCCATATTACTTTTAAACATACAGTTTTAAACATATCTCACAGGGAATGAAACTGGTTAAATACGAGGGAGCAAAAAGCGCTAGAAGTCTGGGAGACTCCAAGCTGTTTCAGCCATACTTTATTTGCATTGAAGAGGACATGGACGGGCTACAAACCCACATCAAATATGGCATCGGCTCAGATTCTTCAGTAAGTAACAGGCATATGGATTGAGCTTGAGGAATCGTACACTAACTTTAAACCAACTTTTGTCTCATGCATTGCACAAACTTGGCTACCATCTACTTTATCAAATTGCACAATTTCATGATATCTTACATTTTGTTAACAGGAGAAGGGCTTGATCTACATGGTATTCACTGATGATGCTGAACCATTAGGTATTCAATTCTACTCCTTTGGAAGCGGGGAAAAAAACATAGAGATCATGGACGCCAGAATCATTGAGGGGGGCAACGCAGGACAAATGGAATGTACGGGTGGAACTATCATGGTGGATGGCAAGTGTATGGAAGACTGCCACCCAGAGTGTAACGGTGAGATTTTCTGAGAATATTGTGTAGGACACCTTCTGAATTTCTTTGAAGGCATCAAGAAAATCTTATTCTGTTGACGGAAAGCGGCGGTTTAACGAAATCTTTCTTACAATACAGGATGTATCCCGAGGTCCCCGGGATCGAAGCTCGACACCGAATGCCGCATGTGTAAGCACGTTGCTTATCGACGGAGAGATGGAACCACTCAATGCCTGGCAGAATGCCCGACCGGATTAAAAACGGCTAAAAATGGCGTGACGTGCACATGTCAATACTTCGCCATGCGCACTGACGATGAGAAAATTCGATGCATTCCAGCGTGCCCTCCCAACCATGCAGTTGACGAGGATGGCATGACCTGCATACGTAAGTGCAAATTGAATAATCTTGTAAACTGAATGCAAATACATGGTTTGCTGGTGAACTCTTACACAAAAGATTTCAAATAGTATGATTGTAGCCATAATTGTTTGTTTTCTTTCTAGCTAATTGGAGGGATGACCGGAAATGTGGTCAAGGATTCGCGGCACCAGGAGTAAATCCCGGAGAGTGTGACCCAGCCGGTGTCGAGCCATGCTGTTCCTCATTGGGATGGTGTGGGGCTAGCCCCGCTCACTGCACCTGCGAAGGCTGTACTGACTTTCGTAAGTGTAACTCCAAAATGATGAAAAATACATTTCTAAGCAATTTCAAGGTATAAATCGGCCGTAAAATTACATTCCAAACTTTGCACGAAAATTTGGATCCCAAACATAAGTTTATGTATTCTTAAGCAAAGTAGTAGTTAGATATGACATTTATCAGCATTACTAGTCGGTGAACGTGCTAATTTACCATAGATTTTCCCGCATGGTAAAGCTAGTCAAATGTACCACGTCTATCCACATTTACTAGGTTTATAAAAATATGCATGTAACGAGATTTACCGACCGATGTATTTCTCATATTTCATTCAGCGCAGCGTATTATTACCTACGAAACCAAGCGGAGCACTTTTATTTTGTGTTATCATAGCTTTACTGTCTCGATAGAGCTTGTGTAACGATTCTGTTTCTTCTTCCCCAGGATGGTTAAAACGGGATTCGTTTAGGATTGTGGGGTCGAAAGGTAACCCGCATGTGTGGAACGGAGTGGCATCTGATCCCCAAAAAACCTTGGATGGGAACCTGAGAACCTTTTGGAACCCTGGAGGTCTGCCTCAAAATTACAACAACTGGTATATTGTCTACGACCTCGGAGCGCCCATCACACTGGACAAAATCGCTATAAACAACATAGGAGACCAAACCCATGACGTTACAAGCTTTAAATTATTAAAGTCGGAAAAGAAGATGCCATGGCAATGGTATGCGATCAAAGATGGTACCGGTATTACACCTGGAACGCAAGATCTCATGCTATTCTCCTATTCTAAGGAAACAGCGCAGTATTGGTTGTTCATAGTCAAAAGCACATACAGTGGCTATCAACCGTGGCTGTCTGAAGTGAAGTTCCATGGATTCCACAAAGGTAAAGGAAAAGTAAATTATAGTTTTTGACCTTAGTAAACAGGTAAAAAGGTGTAGCGGCCGCGGAACTTTGATTTCAAGTTGGAAATAGCCTGTAACTTCCTGGAGCACGTTTTCTCGTTGCCCGGCGGTGTAGCGTTCTTGTCTTCAACATATACTATTAAATAACTAGAAAAAAAAAATGCGCACGCAAACCTTGGCAAAATTCCAGCTTTTTAAAAACTACTTATTTCGCCTGTTATAGCTGTCAACATAGCTGAAGGGAAGGAAGTGTCTCAAACAAGCACCGATTCTGGTGAGGTAGCCGAACGTGCTGTAGACGGGAACATCGATACGGACCCGGATGCTGAATCCTGTACAAAAACAACCCAAGAGGATGACCCCACCTGGTTTGTGGATCTTGGAGGATCGTATAAGATTAGAAAGTACGTATATATCCATGTACAGTAAGTTCCCCTATCATTTATTATAGTAAATATGCAAGAACACAAACACAAACGCACAAAACATGTACTGCATCTGCATAAGGACTCTCTGGCTACTGCGATCTCTTTTCTCCAACGGTCCCTCAAATAATTTTCCTGATTGAATTAAGCGTCAAGAATCCAGTCTATTTCGTAGCCAACATATCCCTTGAGTGTGTAAAATAGACAGTTTTAACTAAATATGTTTTTGTGAGCGTGTGTGTACTTAACAGCCGTAAACAATTTGAAGTATCAAAAAGTGCATGTATATTGCATTTTCCTGATCTGAATTCCAGGTTGATGTGTCAGTTATAGATGCAAAGGAGAAAGTCACGATATCATTAGCTGTGAAGGTAACTGTGAATCTACCAAAGTTTACACATATATCATGTGGTTGCCATTTGTATTTACAATCTGAATAAGTACCATTGCGCCGTCTACAATCTTTACAGCGTGGTCATCTTTAATAACGATGACCGAATCAACCCCTTCAACATCCACATTGGGGAGTCCGAAGTGGTAGCCAGTAACCACAAATGCGGTGGTGATCATCGATACATCAGAGGCACTGAGGAATCCATATCCATGAACGTCCCTTGTGCTGACATGCAAGGACGTTTTGTGGCCATCCGGGCACCCGGACGTGGGCGAGTTCTATCCTTGTGCGAAGTCCATGTATTTTCTGGTAGGCATTCACTTTATATTACGTGATTGCTTAATCCATAGAAATCCATACACCAGTTCTCTCTCTCTCTCTCAAATTCCATATGAAGGAAGCGGGTATTAGCTGGCCACAATGTTGTTGTCCTTGATCTACCATGCAATGGACCGCAAAACATACACTGGATTTATGATCATAAAGCGTTTATCTCGTTATGTATGCTATGCACAATACGTTATTTTGTCACAGAAATGTTAAGAGCTATTAACGTTTGGTGGGGATGCGGGGGGTTGGGGTTGGCCAGATCGGCTCGTACTCTGCATGTTTGATAGGTATGTGGAATTATGCACATCTGTATAATCAAGACGCCCCTGTTTATTTTTCTTTATGGCTTTCCGGGACCCCCTCAGAGACCCTCGGAAATAAGATCATGGCTGATAGCTCATCATCATCCTCGCCGCATGTCAGTCAATGTTACTGAGGGAGGCCGTCAAATTACTTAGATTGCTTAAAATGGGCTATGTTTTTTTACAGACCGAAGATTATTAATAAGATTAAACATAAAAGATAAGAGGGTGTCCTAGGAGGTTACAGGAACCACGGAAAGCCGAATTTTTCAACTCTGTGAATATCTAGGTCCAATCTGTCCTACGCGGTGGCTCCGGTACATGGTTTTAATGATACTTGGGAGAGGAACATCTAGTTATTTAGAAACAATCATTTATTAAGAGAGGAGTGGAAGTTTTTTGGAGGGATTTTTTGTGTGGTTTTCACTATTTGTGTGGTACAAATCCATTATCAAGCCAATCCCAAAGTCTTCAAAAAAAGATCCGACAGTCCCGTTAAACTACCGTGGCATAAGCCTAATGAGTACGGTATATAAACTTTATTCGTGTGTGCTTAACAATAGACTTATCCAGTACTTAGAGAGCTCAAACCTACAGAACGGTTTCCGAAGAGCGAGAGCGTGTATAGACCATATCTTTACAGTATGTACGGTCAGCAGGGCCCGGATGGAGCAGGGGAAGGCAATATATTGAAATACAAGATATTGAAATACAAAAAATGATCTAATACATCCTGTCGTCTATCCAAAATGACGTTTAAAGCGGATTTCTTTTGTTAGGTTTATATTTGATAGATATTCTTACACACAAATATGATGCCATAGAAAGCTCGGAGCTTTTTTTTCCCGAGCTTACAGCTTATCCAAACATTTATCTCGGGCCTTAACTAATCTGGGAACTTTTCCAGGACCCCTGCCTTATCCTATGCCTGCAATTAATCCGAGATCTAAGATGCACCCTGAGTTTCTATCTTTTTGTTTTGGCATCCGTCTGTCTCTGAAGACAATGGTAGGCAGACAGGGTGGGTTTAAGGCGACCCGTCTGCCTGGCCTGCAATTGGGTTTTATTTAAGATGAAAGAGGAGTGCACTTCCTTCTCCACCCTCTCATCCACTGGTCCTACAGCCTATTTGGGCCCTGTAGATCATATGGGGGCCTCTTCGAGTATTTCCTCCTATATCAGATAATAAGTTCAGTTCTATAAAGCCGAATACATCAAATAAAAAGGCTACACCGTATAATGTTTAGGTGTCGGGTAAATTCAGAAAACTACAAGCCCTTATGCGGAAGGATAAAGAAGTCATGAATGAAAGACGTAAGAGCAACATTTTGTTTTTTCCCAGTTCCTTTTTTTCGCGCGCAAATAAAAAAGCATGAATAGCTCCGAAAGTAAGCCTTGGAATAACTCGAAATTCATTAGGCATTCATTGGGCATTTGGGCAAAAAAAGGGTTTCAAAAAGTAGCAATCTTAACACAAAAGGGGAGAACAGTTGTGGACAGACAGACTGCCCCTACGGCTGTCTAGCTTTGGGACTGAGATGAGATAATGATAATATTATAGAAACGCCAATTGTAACAAAATGGGACGTCGTTTTCATTTAAGATACATACAAATAAAAAAATGCTTAAAATTCCTTGTTGGCTTATCATGTGTCAACATCTTCAACAAAATCAGTTTACCCTTCTAGGTAGATATGTCAGGCTAGACAAGGTTAACATTCTGTATTTGCTTGCAAATGTTGCATTAATTCTGTTTTCTATCTCATTGCAAATCTATCGATTGCGTCCGATTTTCTTCCTCAAACGTCACAAAATGCAAAAATCAAGTATTGTTACCGTTATTACCATACACACATAAAGATTAGCCTGTGAGCATTGTATTAGTGTATTAACCTTTGACAAATCATTCTTTTATTTATTTACAGATGACTTAGATGGCGGCATAGAGATAAGGGGATAAGCCTTACGGATACAGCAGTCATCAAGGATGCAGCGAACAAGGACTACAGAAAACTCTACGTCATCAAAAAAAAATTTCGGAAATTTGCTTTTCACTTTTTCACAATTTTGGTATACTTTAAACTATGCTACATGTAGAAGTTTATGAAAGTTAGTATTAAAGATATAGATTCAACTGGAAAGGTCGACATTTCCTTCAGAGCAAATACAGCATATTTCAGCCATCTCCCTCATCACCATGCAACATTATACTGTTCCAAAATTACCCATTTGAAAAATAACTTTTACTAATGGCGGTTAAACCCAAAAATGAATCTTAAAAATTTCCCACGTAAAGAAATGGACACCTGTGCACCCTATGTGGATTTGCACAATACATCAGTCCAGAAATACTCCCACTGAAAACTTGGCCTTCAGAATATGAAACCGAATCCAATAATGAATTTAGCAAAAAAGGTCCCCCGTGCATGAAAAGGTATGAATAGACCAGTCCAAAAGCACTTCCGCTAAAAATGGAATTTTGAATCATCACCCATCAAAAACTGAATCTGCAAAAAAAGACGTCCGTGCAAGAATGGACTATGGTACCCCTATGTAAAGTGGAGCAGTAAAAAACATTTCCACTAAAATAGGACTTTGACATAATCACCAAAGTCCAGAAACGTATTTTGATTTATTACTTATGGTATGGCTGAAATATAATTAATGAAAACAAACCTTTACGTTTGTTAATTTGAGGCTTAAATGTGTTCCTTTTGGCACATTAATTTATTGCCACTGAAAGCAATACTAAAGGCATAATGCGCTACATTTTAAATTTGTCAGCAAAAGCAAAACCTAGATTTAGTGTACATTTATTATGTGGCTACAAACTGTCGGTAATAAATTTAGATTAGATATCGCTTTGGGTATAGAACAAATGACATTTGTAGTTTACATATTTGGTATAAAATGGAAATACCATGTAAGGGGAGAGCTAACAAATTTCCAGGTGTTTTTTTTATTAATTTTTACCTTTAGAATATCTTTTCTCATGAATATATAACTATCTTAGTATCGCAAAAAAAAAAAACCCAGGCACACTGCTATATCAAAATCAATCGTTTTCAAACATGGTTCTACAAGGCATGATCAGACTAAACTTGCACCAAAGCAAGTTGCTTCTATCTAACGTTACCATCATAGGTAATAGCTCTCACACAACAAGAGCATGACCAGGCCTTATAACGTGTATTTTTTAAAACAAGTAATATTTGGCTTATCTCGCAAAATTTCTAGCCCTGCCATGCATAGGTTACGTTATTTAACTTTGCATAACTTTTAAGCGCTAATCAAAATCAAGATTTGCATCTTTTTTTACGAATCGGTGTTGAAATGTGTAAGCATGAAAGTAAACATCTTAAAAAGTAGTAGATCTTTAGACAATTTTCGATTTTTAATGGCAAAGTTCGTAGTAAGCGCAGAAACGCTCAAAAGGGCCTAAAAGATAGGTTTTAAGCGAAATTATAGGGTCAAATGCATTACCAATTGCACTTTTTCAAAACTTTTTTTTTAATTTATAAGGTGAAATACACTTAGTAGAGATGTTAAGAATTAAAAAGAAAAGTCATTGAACAATTTTCGATTCTAAATGGCAAAGTTCGTAGAAAGCGCAGAAACGCCCCAAAGGGCCGAAAACATCCTGCAATTTAACAAATATCACATTTATCAACATTTGCCGGTGTATAGCATAACATTTGCCTAAATATGCTAAAAGCACTTTTTTGTAAGAGCTGCATATAACTACGATCCCGCCCTGGTGGGTAACATATGTAAAGAGCAGGGAAGTCGGGCAAAAAGTAATTATTGCATGCGATATAGATGTTACAGAATATCCAATAATAGCTTTGACTCACATTTTGGTCCAACTTTAATTTTTGCATCCAAGCATGACTTGAGCTTATCTCTGGAACAGACTATAACCTTTTGGTATACTTGCATGAAAGATATGAAATGTTTCAGAGAATTTAGTCTTTTGGCATTACGATTTGTAGAGTAAATAATTCTTTATCTAAAATATTCATTTTAAGTTTCAACAGACCTGCTGCGCACTTACAGCTGTATGTACCAAAAGTACGGGGTCGCTTTATGACCAACTTGTCAATGCAGAACAAAATGTACTTGTATGGTATTATAAATTATAGATCATGAGAATTTGAAGAAGCTTTGGTTCAGTACCTTATGTTACAAGTAATGGCAATTGCTTTCTCTTATAAAACCTTATTTTTGTCTTACTTGTTTAGCCAACCTATCATTTTCTTCCGATCCTGAACAAATCACTGAGGTTAAGAGAGAACAACCCAATTTTTTCATAAAACAACCAGTCTAGTCGCTTTGTGTCATCAAACTTTGAAAAAAAAACTGCCTGTCAAAATTGCAATCCCAGTTCTTATGATTCACTATTAACTTAATTTCGATGCACAGGCATTGAATAAAAAAACGTCGCAACTCCATGTCAATGTCCGAACAAAATTTCATCAGGTTGGTAGATCATAGGACATAGAGTTTTCTTTTGCACAACCAGGTAAGAAAAAATGGTTGTGCAAAAAGAAAATTATTATGTTCATTTCAATAGTTTCACAGATCATCAATTAAAGTGATTAATCGATTTAATCAATCTTACTGGCCTATCAATATTGCAAGATGCATTCTAATCTAAAAAAAAACAAAACACAGAGAGACTACCTTGGTCCCTAAAGTAGGTTGGTATGCCTGTCAAACTAAGATGTTCAGAAATGTCCTAAAACATTTAAATTTTCAGGTACGTTGTGTAAACCTTTTCCGATCCAACTATCAAGACAGGTTGATAAACAAGAATAAACTGAAAAAGATTGAAAATATTGTTTAATTATGATCAGTCTCGCTGATATGATTAGGACCAACAGAAAATGATGCCTTAGTTTGTTTGTTTTGTTTTTGCAAGGTGTGCAGGCTGCGCAGGAGACAGGTGTGCAGGTGTCTCGGAAAACACAAATCTGCAGGCACGTGAAACACGTTTTCCACCCCGCAAATTCGGCTTTTCATGCAGTGTTGTTCCTTTTAGATGTACATGGTTCAGTTCAGTTCAAGGTGTGCCAGGTGTATCAGTAAAGCGTAGACTTGCCAGCAAAAATTGCAACTTTGTAGAAAAGAGAAGGAGACAAGACTAGGCATGAGACATATTGCTGTAGCTTTGGTGGCTGTGATGCTGCATAAAGTTAATTTTATTGATGGCATCCTCAAAAATCTCTTATCTAATGTGAGTATAGAAATGATGATTTATCAAAGAAGGAAGGGGTTTTAGATACTGCAGGGTAACTATAACACCAAAAGGTAGGGAACCCTAAAGTCTTTTGTTATGAGATAATATAAAAACAATACATTATAGCCTCTTAATTAAGCCTTTACCCTGCTCATTATACTTCATGCACTAAAATGTATAGAAATCTTGTATGCCTATCATTGTTTTACCCTTTATACCCTCGCAACACTTTTTTTGCTACTTGCTCAATTCAAGAACAAACCGTCAAACGTTTTAACTGATATCTGATGAAAGTAAACAAACGGTACTTCATAGAGCTCAAATGCCATCAATTAAATTTGATTTTATGTAGCTAGATTAGAAGAATAGAAGAACGTCAGCTACATAGACTTGAGACGAAAGTGATTTGATTTCATCTTGTCAGTGTAAAATTGGTAAAAGTTTAGACATAAAAGGGCTAAAATAATGTATTCCATCAAGCTAAATCATGTATTCCACCAAATCATCCTTGTAAAGATTTTGATTTTGCTCAGTTACGCTACGGAAGGTTATACAATTTATCAACTTAGTTCGACTTGATGTAAACCGTTTTAATACTGATGCCCTCTAACTGATATCTTTTACCAGACAATGAAAAATGACTAAGGAAAATATAGAACACCAGAAATGTTTACCATCGACTTTATACAATGGATGATAGCAGCACAAATTTACTGCTGCCTAAGGCGCGTCTTTTGTCAACAAATGTTTTTATACCATCGCTGCATGGACATCATGTCATTTCAACTGTGTTGAAATAAAATTGTAGTTGTCGTTCTTAACATTGTGTTGGTGTTTATTTGCCTAATTGTGTGCTAGGAAAAGAAAAGCGAACAACGAAAACTAAAAGTGTGTTGTTCAGTAAAATCATTCATGTGTGTGTATGTCCGTCTGTATGTGTATGTACATATATGTGCGCACATTCGTACCTCTGTGAGAAATGTTTGTTGGTAGTGCGGTAGGACTTTTGCATATGTATTAGTAACTTTTTGTAGCCAAGACAGAAAGCGGAAGCAGAAACACTCAGTCTGATAGTACGTCACGATTGATTTATTGAAATAGTAAGAACGGTTATTCACTGAGCAAAGAAAATATATATATATAAATTTGCGAATTAAAAAGAGAATACACAATGTAACATACGCCATACAGGTCATAAGGAAAGAGGTAAGGGTAAAAAATCATTTAAGTCCTAATTAATCTTAAATAATATATAGAAATTAAAATACAAAATATTTGATCCCTGCTTATTCCTTTCTCATACATTTTAATGGTTTTAATTGCGTTTTTATTTTGCATGCTCATATAGGCTTTGTAATATGCATATCTGTAAGGCAGCAGTAGAGAATTTGTTGAAAGTCCCAACGTTAACATTGTTTTTTTTTTATCCAGAAATAGCCGTAATAACCAGTTATATATTAACTCACAAAAATGGGTGTGACTCGTTCTGTTACAGTATGGAAACAAAATGTCATTGTCTGAGCACAACTATTGCAGTACTCTAATCATCATAACATTTTACAAAGAAGCTTTTGTCATCTTCACCGAAGATTTCAATTAAACAACAGCTTTTAAGTCTAACATTATTTGTCTGAGACAGTAAATAAAACTATTGCAGTACTCTAATTATCATAACATTTTACAAAGAAGTCTTCACCAAATAAGATCTTTATCTTCACTTCATTAAATTAGCAAAAATTATGCTTGTTGATAATAGAAATTACAATGATTTAATTGAAGTACGAAAACAAATATATTTAAAAAAATACCTTATACATATATCTTTAAATACCTTATTGTTTGCAATAAAAATGGCCTTTTTAATTCCTGTCAGTATTCCATTGCTATGTTAGCACAAAACATGATAAATTTCACATTTTGCTAACAATTCTTATCATGAATTAATATAAAGACTTGTAAGTATTTACTCCTTAACATGTCAAAATATTCCTGTGAAATCGTTGAAACAACGTAATACAAAGTTAACCGATAAGAATTGGAAGGAGGTTTTATTGAACAAGACATTTTATGGTCATTTAAGTCGCAAAAAGTTGTTTAAGGATCTAGAACAGAACTTGCTGATATTGTGTCCATGTATACTTGTGCAAGTACACTAAGTACACAGTAATTGCTTTGAATTCATGAAATAGTCCGACTGCCTTAATGATCACTTAGTTAAACAATAAAACATTTATAATTTCTAAAACACATAGCAATTAAATAAAGAAAGAAAACATTGAGTAACATGCTAAAATGTACCTCTGTTTTCTGCTTACATAATTGAAGAGGTGCATACAATAGCACAAACATCCATGTGCTGTTGAAATATTTTAGATTTAATCAATGCCTTCATCATCACTTTTAAGACACTGGTTATAACATATAATGACCAGACCAATCATTATAAATCTGGATAACGTAAACCATTCAATTAAATACATGCTATTTCCCCCTCATAGGCCCAGTTAAGACAGGTTATCAAATACAAGTTGGAAATTAAAAGATAACAGAAAAAGAATTAAAATCTTGCTGCTTATGAAAAACATTCAATTAAACATTATCCATATATTTATTTAAAGACAATGTAAAGACAACTAACTCAACTCATGATATAGCTCATGATATAACTAATCACTAGTTCATTACGTTCTGTGTGTTTTCTTGTCTGAAAAAAAAACAAACTATTTTTGAAAAGTGACCGTAGCATAACGCTTGTACGTCTTTTTTCTAACATGGAATGTACTTGATAATAATATAATAATGTAAAATTTATACTCCTCAACTTTTAAGGTAAAAGCGTTTTTGTTGTCCTTTGTTCCCAATGTTCCCTGGCCAGGTCATGGATTTTGAAATGTGGCCCTGGCATAAACAGACTAAAAGCATCTAACGTCAAAAGTTTTTAGTCTCGCACGTTTTTGGATATTTCAAGTTAACCTTGTTTGACACCTGCAGACAATTTTTATCAAACTCTTCGATTTCCTACACAGCATATAAGGCCCAATTAACATTTTTTTTCTTAAAAACTGCAGCGCTTTGCCTGTCGTACTCTACAACGTTCGCGTCCACTTTACATTCACTGACAATCAGTTTAGCAGGGCGCCTACATGATAGCAGAGAAACTGACATAATTTGACCAATTGTGCAATGTACGGACTAGGGACAACGGCCTGATGACTCGCTTTGCTGTGGAAAATGGTGAATAATTCACAATCAATCCCAACTAGAATATGTTTTCAGTTCAAATAACTTTATATCGCTGATGCTGGCTGTCTTTAAAGTGTAGTCTGCTACAGTATATGTCAGCTACAGTTCGGGTCGTGCTGTGTAGTACTAAATGTCAAGTGTAAAGTACTGCGTACGAGAATGAGAGATCCTATATGATCGCAACCTCCTTTAGATTAAGTAACTTTCTTTACATGTTTTTTGGTTATCCCCGTGGATAGCTTATGTTTATATGGAAAAGATAACTGGAAAATACGTAGTCTTCTGTCAGATCGGTCACGGCCATTGTTCCTGAGATAGTCCAGGTTTTTCATGACTGTGGGTAGTTATGGGGTTTAGTGCTTATACTACTGAACAGGTTACAGTGGGAGCACGTGCTCTAGTCCAGGGCAAGGAACTGGACTATATATTTGAGAAAATGCTTCCAATACTTCAAATTACATTTTCATGTTTTCCAAGGGTTGACTTGTTCATATCATGATACTCATTCAAAATTCGGAGCACCATTTTAGCTTCCAATGGTAGGTTTGTCCTTATTCATTATTCTCATACATAAATCTGGGAACAGAAACTGCAGTTTTCTGATCGTCATTTTTATAAAGTTTTCGACAATTCGGCGCTTCATGTTTCTCCTTGTCATGCTTGTAAATGGATGGAGATGCAACAGACACTGCACTGCCTTCTTCACTGTGATAAACAACCTGCGAAGAAGCATTTGAACCTGATTCTTGCCCATTGGTACTATCATAGATGACACGAGAGGTACCCCCTACTGATGACTTCTTATCAAAGACACTCTTATCATCGTAATGAGGGGTAGCATATTCTTCTCCTTCAGCAACTTCTTTTTCGTTTTCCCCATGAATGGAATGAGAGGTAGCAGCTAACGCTTCCTCTTTATGCCCAGCCTCACATACATCCTTCCCATACACGACGTTTACTAGTTCATGGACTGTCAACGGATTGTGGACCAATTTGGACTTAGGGGGCAAACCCGATTTCAGTTTTGGACCTCCAGCATCGAATTGGTCTCCAGGGTCATCGTTACCACCGGCTGCCACACAGGATTTAATGCCCATGGCAGAGTCTGGCTTCTCATGTACATCCTTCCCATACACGACGTTTACTAGTTCATGAACTATCAAGGTATTGTGGACTAACTTGGAATCGGGTGCCAAACGTGATTTCAGATTTGGACCCCCAGTATGAACGAATTGGTCTTCAGGGCCATCGTTACCACTGGTTGCCTCACAGGAAGTAATGTCCATGTCAGAGTCTGGGTTCTCATATACATTTTCAGGCATGTTTAGGTCTTCGTTTTGACCTGCAGTGCCTGAGTCATTGTTAGAACTGTTCACCATGCCGTCTGTATTGGGAGGGAAAATAGTCGGTGCTAAGGAAACAGGGTCATTTGGGGGCTTTTGTTTCCAGCAAAATGCAATCAAAAGACCGGATATCAACAAAACTCCGAGAAATGTACCCAAACCAACAGCGAAGGGCAAGTTTGAGGGGCGGACTTCTGAATTGCGGAGCGGATGAGCTGTTGACACTGGATGTGGAACATTAGAAGGGGGCGAAACAAATGGTAGGGTGTTACCGATTGGTGGGGCTTTAGACACTGGAAAATAAGTATTAAAAGTGGGCAAAACAGACGCGTAGGATTGGTCATCTACCAACACTGTGGCCGACGCCGAGCCGGCATGGTTTGACGCAATGCACGTGTACAGACCGACATCTGCTGCACTGACGTTAGTTATGGTGATGGTACCATTCACTCCCATCATCACACTCCCACTAGTTGCATTCAGTCCAGATGGGAGAGTGATAATGATATTTGGAGGAAGTATACCTAAAGCTTCACAGACCAAATATGGGGTCTCCCCCTGTACTTCTGTGTTACAGTTAATCTTAAACCTCACAATCGTTGGTTTTTGTAACGTCGTACTATCAACCTGTATGGTGGGTGTTGGAGTTGTGACTTCAGATATCTCCGTTGTGCCAGTGGATACGCCTGGCATAGCCGATGTTAGGGTTTCTACCTCAACATACAGTTTGCAAGATGCAGAGCCACCTGGGTTGGTTGCAATACAGATGTACTGACCAGCATCTACTGCAGTAACATCTGATTTGGTCATGGTAACAATATTTCTCCCTCCTGACTTAACAGTAGGCGTAGGAGTGAGCCCAGATGGAAGTGTGATTTTGATATCTGGTTTAGGTAAGCCTGAAGCTTCACAGATTAAATGGAGGGTTTCTCCCTGTACCAGTGCGCGGCTTTGTTGGTTTTCAAATCTCACAATCTTTGGTTTTTCAGGTACAACATCAACATACAGTTTGCTAGATGTAGAGCCACCTGCGTTGGTTGCAATACAGATGTACTGACCAGCATCTACCGCAGTAACACCTGATTTAGTCACGGTAATAATGTTTCTCCCTCCTGGCTTAATAGTAAACGTAGGATCAGGAGTATGCCCAGATGGAAGGGTGATTGTGATATCTGGTTCAGGTAAGCCTGAAGCTTCACAGACCAAATGGAGAGTTTCTCCATGCAAAAGCGGGCCGCCTTTCTTGTTTTCAAATCTCACTATCTTTGGTTTTTCACAGATTAGATTTTTAGGAATATCATCGAGGTTTTTTCCTCGGTGGCTACTAGGTTGTTGACAAATGATTTGGGACTTGAATACTATTGGGGCAGGGTAAGAACGATGGAACTTAGTTAATGTTTTCTTGATTTCTGCCATTTCACAGTCACAATTCCAGGGGTTTTGCGACAGTCCAACTTCGCGAAGGTTTGGGACATTTGAAAATGCACCTGGGTGAATGGTTGTTAGGAGGTTGTCTTGTAGCCGTATAATTTCGACTTTCGGTAGGTTAGAGAATGCCCCAAGTTGAACTGCACGTATTTGATTAGAGATCAGCCACAAAGACCTAAGTTCCGGTAGATCTATAAACCTGCTGGACTTGATGTAATTAATTCGGTTTTTGTTTAGCATAAGCTTGCGGAGATTTGGTACATTTGTGAATGTAAATGGTAGGATATCGGTCACGATGTTAGAAGATAAATACAATCCCGAGAGGTTCGGTAGATTTGAGAATGCTTCGTGGGCTAATGTTTCTTTAGTTATCTTGTTGTTTTCAAGGTTAATGCTTTGGATTGTAAGACCCCGAAATGTACCAGGCCGAATGTGTGGTAACATATTATGTGAAAGATCCAAATATTCAAGCTGAGCCAGACCTGAGAATGTCTGCTCCGCGAGAGAGGAAATCTGATTGTGTTGTAAATGCAAAAATTTTAGATACATATACTTTGAGAAGTCAAACTGAGTCAAACTTGTGATAAAATTGTTGTGCAAACGTAACTCTATGACTGTCGTAGGCAGATTCTGAGGGACAACACGAAGTCCTCTCTCGTTACATCTACAGTCATGTAAGGCACAGTTTTCATCGCAGAGATCTGTCCGAACTTCTCGTCTCTCCGGCTCCGGAAGGATAAACCAAGAGTGCCTTCCATCAAAAACCAGGAGTAGAAGAACCAGTGTCTTCAGCTTGTTTGCCATGATCTATACATCAAGAGGAGTTCAATTGTTTAGTTCAGTCAAGGGACATTTTCAAAGTTTAGGGAGCTCTAAGCTACTGCTAAGATAAGACCAGTAGCTTTGCAATCCTGGATACTCAAAGGTTTTACATTCAAAATCTAAAAATAACACCTTAACATAATTTTCTTCAGTATTCTGATAACTATTAACAATTTAACTGTAAGTAAAATTATAAATATCGCTTAGGTGACGCAATTGCTTCTAATGCCATAGCCATAAAAATTATCAAACACCTCCTAGGCAAAAACTTTTAGAAAGCATCATTATCATTGTGGCATACGAGTGGCATACCACAGCGCATTAAAACGGCTCTTTTCGGTCGGCAGGCATACAAGCACAAGTTGTTTCTAAACAATTGGACCGACATGTTTAACGCAAGGCGCCGCAATGTCCCCCATGCATTTGTTACACGCTTGCTGTCGTCTGACAATGACAGAATCCAACTGCTTGTACAATCGGACGGCTTTCGCCATAGCACCTTCTGGCGATACTATGTAAATAACAGTTAACTATTTGACGGTGTAGTTTTTTTTTAAATCTTTATACTGTGTCTTTCATGGGCCGTGGGCCAGATGCAAATAAATGAATGAATAAAAACGTAAAATAAGCCCAGTGATCACATAAATCTAAGTATTTTTTGCGAGGTCATTACTACTTTAACCCTATCTAGACAGAGAGAGGGGACCTAAAGTCCCAAAGTTTATTTAAGATAAATTCAAGCTTGTCAACCAAAATGGCGGATTCCAAATTATGACATCATTTCCTGCATGCTGCCATTTGAACGTCGATGCGGTTGCCATGGACAACAGGAGTCTTCTCAGACTTTATATCAAGAA
The DNA here is from genome assembly GCF_000003815.2 of Branchiostoma floridae. NCBI lineage: Eukaryota > Metazoa > Chordata > Leptocardii > Amphioxiformes > Branchiostomatidae > Branchiostoma > Branchiostoma floridae. The sequence continues at coordinate 607,672 of NC_049995.1, read as the reverse complement.
GAGACTTATTTTTGTTAACTTTAAAGTTGCATGTATACCCTTTATTTAACAAAGTACGTATTTGGCCATTGAAAAAACTGTAATAGAAAAACTCGCTCAATTCTAGTGGCTGTAAAAGATTAACCATTGAGAGTTCAAACATAAAATTTGACATGTATAATCTGTAAAGAAATTTCAGCTTCCTAAAATAGTTTTAAAATGGTCAGATCTAGAGGAACTTATATCCTGACAAGCTTCTAAGGGTGTGGTCATCTTTAAATTCAATATCGATATCTCAATTTGCGATGTCTAAAAACATTTAAGTAGTACTTTACTACCTGCAAATTTATGGTCTTGCATCGAGTACTTGCCTAAACAAGCCCGGTCTAGATAGGGTTATGATGACTAGATGAACTGATTCAATTTTGGGATCATGAGAATTTGCTTAAATTTCATTAAAAAGGCCAAATCACTATTGAAAAACGTACGAATCTAATTAAAATGCAGTCTAATCATGCGAACCAGTCAATAGTCACATGATTAAAATCGGCATTCAAAATGGTGGCGCTCACTCAGAGCTTTGTTGACGGGAGAAGACGGATTGTGCGCCGACAATTATAGTAGAAGGAAAGGTCTTCAAACAAGCAATATGCAAAACAACATACTTGAGAGGGACTTAACCCTCAAGCACCCGACCTTTTTTTGCGACTAAGATGACCGAGTGGGGTCCAAACGGACCCCAAAATGTTTTGTTCATAATATCTCAGTACCATTTCTTATCGGCGATCATTGTATATACATTGCATCGTCAATGTAAGAGGAGGGATTTGAGATATTAAAGGTGTGCTAATTCCAACTCGATATCATTATTTATGCAAAAGTTAAGAAGGACCACGTTTTGCACTAAACCTATTCC
>NC_049995.1:586197-606332 GCF_000003815.2 Branchiostoma floridae | reverse complement strand
TGAAAGTTTGGTAGCCATACTGTAAGTGGTTAAGGAGTTAGCCTCCAAAGTTTGTTTTAAAAACTGCAAATTTTTGCTGGGGTCCGTTTGGACCCCAGAGGGACTGAACACAAACTTTCTTTATAATTTCCACATTATTGTACCAATCTTTGCGAAAACCTAGGAGAAGGTATAAAACATATTGACTGACAAAGTCACGGAAGGATTTTTTCTTCAGATCAAAAATGTTCAAATGGCACTACAAAATGTACGCCTGGGGTCCAAATGGACCCCACTCGGGTGTTTGAGGGTTAAAATTATTAAAAGAAATTCGGTTGTTCTAAGATTTGGTAAGGAACTCAATTCTTCAGCGACAAGAAAATGATGCCGCCAATTTATAGCAAGGTGTATGATATTTCATAGACTGCGGTTGCAATTTCATACGTTTGACGTGCAAACGGGACTGTATTTCCTTCTTTTATCCGAAGTGCTACGCCCGTAAGGTGCACTCTCACTGCACTTGCGCCAAGCTTGCGTCACTGCGTTGTTCGAAAGATACTCAACGAATTTCAGAGATAAAGAACGAATTTTCTGACTTTTTTGTGTATTTTGTCGTCTTTTAAGACATACTTTTACGTATTACGCAATATCTAAATTATAAAATATCAGAGAAAACAACAAAACAATGACGCAATGAACGAACCCCGCAGTGACGCAAGCTTGACGCAGGTGTAGGGAGAGTGACCTTTAGCGACAAACGCAACGTAGGAATAGAATTACTTCTGCGCCCAATAGCAGGCGATTACATGGCGCTGTTTTTATGCCAATAAGTGATGTCGGCTTGCTCAAGGTAAGGCCGACATATTTTCATGTTTGTAAATGAACAGTAACAACAAGCACCAATATAACAGCACCAACCTCTCTGCAACAATCCTCCTTCCGAGGTATCCTTCCTGACAATTCAGCAAACTCCTCTCCTGATCGTACCTGTATCATCAACGATAAAAAAGCGAACTTAAAGTTAAACCATCATTTCTAACGCATATTTCCCAATGGTAAGGCAATACCACAGGAACAGTTATTGTCCTTTGCGATGCAAAAAGGGGTCCCATGTACTGGAAAGTTCTACGCGAAGTCCTCTATTCCCTTCTGGTTTAAGGTGGTGTTTTAGATCAACTCGTGCGAACGAACATGCTTTACAATTAAGTGACGTTTCATACGATCCTTGAAAATTAGTGAATTGACATGTTCGACCAAACTTTTCTAGTCAGATGAACCTGTATTGCTCTGCCGGGTAATTTTTGTCACACTGAAGAAGAGTGATGGATGTCACTCGAAACGTCCGAAAGAAAACTTCTATTTCTTATCTAAAATATTAGTTCTAGAGATTCAATTTTATTTAAACAATCAATTAAGCGCAAGGGCAAAATAGAACTGGTGATTGAACCGTTACTGTGTGATAAACCCAGCTCACATGCTGCCAACGGAGCCACAATGTCCAAATTGTACGCTACTATAAAGCATAGAGATAACTTTCTTGTTCAAATAAGGTTCACATTTGCAAGGAGACATGGGTTGGGCGCTGGACGCATGCCTGCCTATACACGCCCGACATCTAGACTATACTTGGAACTCAAATATCGCCGTTAACATTTCCATGATGTTAAGAACGGCGAACATCAACCAACCTCCAAAAAGTCAGCGAAGAATTGTAAAACTCGGGAACTGATATAACATCGACTATCATAATTCCACCAGGTGTCATTATACCGCCACCTAAACAAGTGCTTTTAAAAAAGCTGGCATTTTGCCAATGTTTGGGTGTGTGAACGTTTTTTTCTAGTTATTAGAATGTCATATAAATAGAACAGAGTAACTAAACCTGATATTGGCGCATGGAGAGATTCACATATGTGCCTGAATCTAGATCTAGACGCCACCTGTTAAAATTTGCGTGAACTGCAGCAAATTTCACTACACTGCCTGTTTTTGAGTGAGCTCTGTTGCGGGGCATTTTTAAGTTGTTTTTTTTTTTTTTTATTTCTATTCGGCAAAAAAAACGTAGCGGCGAATCCGTTAACCAAAGAAATAAATTGGTGTGGCCAAATGGATGTAAAAATTAGTATTTTAATGGTGTAAAAAAGAAAAAAAAAAACTACCTCCCCGGATTCGAACCGGGTGCATTGGTTTAGAATGCGTAAACTTTAACCACTGCGCCAGTGCGAACTTGTTGAAAAAATGCCTGTTTTAACAGGTATAGAAATGTTTGGCATGAATTGAACAGGTCCGTTCATCTCAACATCACAACGGCCACTATTCTGGCCTCAGAGCATTTTGCCGCTAAGGCGGCAAAATGCAAAAAAACGTTAGTATAGAGGTCTTCCCAAGATTGTCTTGAACACCGAATGTTAAATATCTTAAATGTAATACAATTCAGATATTTAGGTGTTGAAAACAATCTTGAGAAGGCCTCTATAACAACGTTTTTTAGGTGGCGGTAAAACTACACCTGGTGGAATTATGAGAATGTATAAAAAAGATATCGATAGAGAAGGCACCAGCCGTATAACTGCTGAAAATGGAACTAAGAGATCGCTGACGAGTTGTCCGATAAAAAAGTGCCCGATGTGAAAGGAGTATTAGCGCCTGGGTTTTGACCAGGCCATGACATGTGCACTGTGCAGGTTTCTCTAGATTAATGCGGTAACAATATGTTTAAAAAATGACACTACCTATCCATACTTTATAATTGTTTGCAAAAAATGTATTAAGCCTAGGCGCCTATATATAGGCTTTACATGTCAAGAGTAGGTTGTCAGGAAGACGTCTGATTCGGTGTCTTATACAGAATTTGATTGCCCCGCACGAATAAAATGCCCCATCATACAAGTAAACTACACTTATACAGAGGGACTATTTGAACTACCTTCCTTCCAAAAGCTTATTTTTTTCTCACCGCGCTCTCGTAACTCGAGTATCCACGTTTAGAAAACTAGTAGCACGAGAAACTGTTTAACTGATTCAGGAGACCATAACAAAAAGTAATTTGTCGCTACAATGTTGGCTTGCTCAAAGCTCGCCCGGTATATTCTGCTATTAATCAGCAGTTGAAAGCAGCATGAACCAGTTATTGAAAATCCAATCTGCATTTTAGAAGCTCTTTCTCTGTTCATTTTCTCTTATTTATATATCATCTACCGAGCTACTGTAATAATTGCCCTACCTGTACCTTACTCAGACCGAGGTAGAAGACAGGCTTACTTGTACTTTTCACAAGTGAGCGAACGGGAGCGCGCATGCGCCTGAGCAGATTAATTGATATTGTCTGGATCCGAGCAGACGTCAGCCAGAGCATGCGCTGTGAATAGGTTGCTATTTTCTTTCATGCTAACAAATGTTTGCAATTATCTGACACCGCCTATCCTTGCTTTTATAATAATGCGCATATGTCTTTAACATCTTCTGCTATATCAAGTAAACCAAGTCTATGAAGGAGGATGCTGAAAAATATCTTACGTCTCAATCAAAACTTTTTTTTTTCCTTTGGCTCACAATAACAGAAAATAATCAGTGGCTGCTCTTATGCAATAAGTAATATCGGCTTGCTCAAAGGCAGGCCGACATTTTTTTTGTTTAGTGACAACTATAAAAAGACCAGCATAAAATGAAATAAAAATAACCTGTCTTCAACTGCTTTGCTTTCGAAGATTTCCCTGGCGACGTTTTGGAACTTCTCTTTGGACACCAATGACACACATTTTCACTCAAAAGTAGATTAATCTTACATTTTCAAATATTTTTAATCTCCAAAATTCATTGCTAGTCATCCAAAGAGAAACTGCAGGCCCTATACTTGATTCACACTAACTTGCAAAGGTAATTACAGTTGCCATATCTATCTATCTCTCTCTCTCTCTCTATATATATATATATAATGTGAGGGTAGGAATGCTTGGACGTCTTCATTTGCGTCTGGGTTTAGACCACACATCACTCGCGTTGTGTGCTGATTATATAAGTGTTTAGCTGAAACGTTCCGGCACCACCCTATAGCTACCCCCCCCCCCCGGACATTTTTATATTTTACAGCATTTTTTATCCCTAGACTGCTAGGCCAAGTGAATTACAACTGTACGATGGGGTTTCGTGAAACAACTGTTACATAGCTTCTAACAACAATAACAGTAGACTAATTAGCAGCCGTGTTGTCGACTTGCTTAAATTCCGCTCTGAATATTACTTGTTGTTTTTTAAACAAGTACGAAAATAAAAGAAAGGAACATGCCTTCAGCCTTCTACGGCGAAAGTTCCTTCTTCCTGGATCAGCATTTATAGTTAATTGGTCACCGTAATAATTGCAACTCTGTACCTGTTTCAGACTGAGGTATAGCAGACAGGCGTGGTGTACTTCTCACGACTGGGTGAACGAAAGCGCGCATGCGCCTCGCAGATGCCTAATTAGCGTCTGGATTCCAAGTAGACGTCAACCGGAGCATGCGCAGTATGTTGAGCAATATTCCGGTATTCAATGCATCTATGGAGAATGTCTTTTTCCCAGGATTATCTATTGTAAATTAACAGATTTGAACTCCGGCCCGGAACCTTGAACACTCAGCTCGGATCTGGTGGTAACATGACGTCATAGCTGTATGGCCGATCTGGTTGGCTGAATACTGGCTTTGCCGGCATGGCCTAATCTGGACAAAAACAGAACTAAGTATATATTTGTGACATTTTTTTTTTTTTTGTCTCCTGTCACCATAAAGAATATGTAAAACAGCCATCTCTAAAGATAATCAACAATTTCAGATATAAACAACGAATTCTCGTACTTTTTGTGTATTTTGTCGTCTTCTTAGTCACTTTTACGTATTACGCAAAATCTAAATTATAAACAATCGGGGAAAACAACAAAACAGTGACGCAGTGAACGGACCCCACAGTGACGCAAGCTTGACGCAAGTGCAGCGAGAATGCAACGTTACAGTTACATGTGACAACTATACTATATATTGTTGTCAACACAACCAATATCAATACCTCGGTCGTAAATGAACAGCTTTCCCGGAGCCTACCCCCCATCCAACCCCGCCTCCAGAAAACAGTAAATCTGCGACATGCGTACCGATAACGACAACAGCGCCCCCTACCGGCCATCATCGGGACTGTATAATGACGTCACCAGAGCACCTTGTTACAAAACAAAGATGGCAGCCACCTTGCCGGTTGAGGTATGTTTTCTGTTTTCCTTCGTGTTTTTTTATGACTAGAATGACAGATATGAGACTAAAACAGATCCAAATCGTGAAATGTTTTACAATTTTCCTTCTGTGTTAATGCCATGTTCCTGTTTCAAGGGGAAATATGGCAAAACGTTCGTTAAGATATGGGGGAGGGGGGTTTAGCAAACTCGAGAGGGCAAAGTACATGAGATCATATGACTTCGAGTCAGCCTGTCTTTAATAAAACGTCCAACACTTAAACTGTTCTGTTGACATGATTATATTTCATCACTTTTGGGGCTGTGTTTTTAGCTGCAACAGCACTATAGCTAGTTCAAACAACAACAACACTCGAAATTGGGGAGCAGGTAACGTTACTAGTGACGTTATACTGAACAAATGGCCCTCGTTAATTTGCCATTGATTGATTGAGCATTGTTAGTCCAGCCCGTTAGTAATTCCACACATATATCCAGGTGCAGCAATGCACCTACGGTCAAATCTATGGCGCACAACTTTAAATTTGGTGCTCAAAAGTATGCTTTTTTGTGTTTAGATCCCTATACTTGCACATGTCTTAGTAGTCTTGTTAGACACCTAAGGCGGGTAAAACAACCTACCTACCTACCTACCTAGTCCGAGAGTACCACCTTACCACCTTAATTTGAAAAAAAGTGTAGGGGACCTTTCCAGTGTATCAACTGGACCAAATAAGTCTGTATGAAATACCACCTGCATAAGCAGGTTAGTGCAGGTAAAAATGGAGCTGTGCAGGTATTTCTGTTGTCTACCTGCACCTAACCTGCACTGGTCCATTTCCTTGGTTTCATACATAAAACATAAATGCCCTATAATGTAGGTGTATATGGAAATTGTTATTAGCGGCACAAGCTGTTAACACCAATATTTACAAAGTATAAAAGAAAAAAAATTGCAATTTGGTTCCTGATCAATTTTAGTTTGATCCATAGTCACCGCGAAAACCGTGAACATTAAACCACCGTGAAAGTTTCTGCATTTACAGACTATGTACACAATATACGTGCATGTGTAGGCTTTTTACAGTGATATTTCTAATTCCATGTGAACCGTTTAGTTCATTTCAGTCATCCGTCAGTAATCCATCAGGTGTAAACTTGGAAGGTTGTAACATTGAAGGTATTTCAGAAAAATAAAATTATTTCCTTTTTCTAACTGTTAGGTGATCGCCCACGTGATGCGGTTCCTTAGTGTTGGGGACAGGAAGGCGTCGGCTCTCGTCAACAGACAGTGGTACGAAGCCTCGCTCGACCCCGCCCTCCAAACCAACACCGTGTTCCACCTCCTCACGCCCTTCACCTCTGGCTCAACTGTTCAAAAGTTTGGGCTCAGAAAGAGTCCAAATCTCATCTTAAACGACATGGACGGATCTTCTAGGTCTAAGGAGGTGGTCAAGAAAGCCTGTCAGCACCTTGGGCAGCACCTTCAGAGTCTTTCCCTCAAGGGTTCAGATATAACAGAAGGAACGTTCATGGTGATCATTCCTCATTGTTGTAATCTCAGAAAACTGGACCTGAGTCTGTGTAACAGCCTATTCCTGTCAGGAAACTTGCTCCGGAAACCAAACGATTTCCAGGCGGCTGAAAAGTCATTGGTAAATGTGCGGGAACTGAACTTGGGTTCGCTACGACACCTATCAGACTGCGTGTTTAACAGGCTTGTTACGGTAATGCCAAACGTTGAGAAGTTGTCACTGTCCGGATGCACCATCTCGTACGAGTTTAGCCCATACGATAAAGAATCCAAAACGCGTGCGTCAACTTCTGTGCTCACTTTTGTGAATATCAAAGCATTTCTGGAAAGGCAGGGAAAGAAGTTGACGAGCTTGAACTTGAGCAAAACAGGGCTGCCAGGCAGCTCGCTCCGAGAGCTGGCTATGGTATCAGGGCTCGCGATACGAGAACTGAACATTGCAGGAAACAGAGACTTAAACGACGATGACATCTTGGCCTTAGTGAAGCAGCAAAATGGTTTGACTTCTCTGGATGTTGCAATGTGTGGAGAACTTACCTCACAGACTGTACTACACATTCAGACATACGTTCCACAGATACAGTATCTGAACTTTTCCAAGTGCAGGCGTATGCGAGACAGTGCCGCTTCCAAGCTATACACCCTTCCAGATCTACAGTACATCAATTTCGCGGAATGTCCGCAGATCTCCTCCAAAGCGCTCGTTTCGGGCCTCTCTTCGAAACCCATGCTGCATCTCGCATCCGTCTGTCTCGCCCACTGCACGCTTGTACGCGACGAGTTTGTTGAAACGCTCGGTAAGGCCGTTCCACACTTGAAAGAGCTAGACTTGACGTCTTGCCTCGCAATCACAGACCGTAGCATGCACGCAATTGCGGCGTTCCTTCCAGAGTTGAAACGTCTAAGTGTGGCTTGGTGCAAGAACGTCACGGACTACGGAATTCTGGGACTGGAGAAGCCTAGCGAGGAGGTAGGTTCGAGCCGTCTGTGTGAACTGAATGGCGGGAGGTTTTCCCGCAACTTTGGCACCATTGGTTTCTTCAGTCCTCCCTCTGCTGCTGACATGACTGTGTGTAAGGTAACTTGTAGTCTCTTTCTTTATTTGCTTTTCAATTACTTTTGTTTATACTGTAGAGGCTTTTTAATTGCACACCCCATTAGCCATAACTTTTCATGCAATCATCTGGGTGGTGCAAAGTTCTAAGTAATACAGCACCTGTTTGGTACTTGGGGGTTCTGTGCAAAGTGTGCGGTAATTCATTGTGCAATTAAGTGGCTTTTACTGTACCTTAACTTAGGTAATCTTTCTCTTAAAGAATTACATCATCTGAGTGAACATTTACCAGTTAATGCGTGAAGTTTCAATCATAAGACTAAAGTATTATTATGACATTAGCCTGGTAGCTGGCCAAATTGTAGCTCCCGAGTCTCTTCTGTCCTTTCCGCAAATACCGAGAAGAGACTTGGGAGCTATAATACAGCTGGTTACCAGACTATTTGTTCTTAGTTGATTTGTACATATAGACTCTTTCCGACTAATGAAAATGAAGGACACATGACGATTGTAATACTTTGCAAAGTTAGTTTTATTCTTGTGTGTTTGACCCTTTGTTTATTCACGAGGAGCTCAAATTGGCCATTTTTCATTGAGGTCATTGGCAGATCCAGAGAAGTAAGGGTTAGACAACAAAATAACAGTAAAACAGAACTGTTAACATTCATTTTGAATTTAAGGTGTTGATACACATAAGCCTATACACATAATTCTACATGGTACAAAATGCACAAGAGCGAGAGCTGCTGTATACATGATTTCAGTACGTTGTACTTTATTGGTACAGATAACGCAGGAAGAAGCTCTCGTAGTGTTAGCACAACATGATGCTGGGAAGCCGACTGGGTTACAGCACCTGGCACGACTGCGTGTGCTGGACCTGAGCACCTGCCAGCAGCTGAGTGATCTGGGAATCACATGCGCAATCAGGTGACTACTTGATTTTCAAAATTATATGAAAACAAAATACAATATTACATTTTCTGATATGTACTATATAGCCAAACCTGTACAAGTAACTATATAATATATCACAAGTAATGCCTGACTACTAGGGCTGGGTATCGGTACAGCGTACCGGTACAAAACCGGTTTTTCTTATTGGACCGGTCCAGAAAAACTGGACCTGAAAAAATTAGGCGGACCGGATGTTGGACCGATTAGAAAATTAACAGATTATTTTATAAGGCATTCACACGTTTTGGCGCTTGCAGTGGAAGAAAAGAAAACAAGAGTGAAGTAGAGTAGAGTTTATAGTAATTTCAACCAAGTTTTACAGACATCGTACAGGTGCAGTTAGCGTTGTAGGATTTTAAAACGCCAGTGTAGGTCTAATACTCCACCAAACAGATTTCTTTGTAGTGAAATGGACCATTGGTATGAGTCATACTGAATCAGGTCCAGGTTCAGGTCCGGACCTGGACCCGATCCTTTGGACCTGAACCGGACCTGGACCTGAATTTTCTGTACCGGTACCCAGCCCTACTGACTACTTAATAATATAATTGTTAGTCTTCACTATTAACTCAAATAGAATTTAAAGATTGCTGTATTCTTGATGTTCCATTTTGCAGATGACCTAAAAAAATTAATTAGATTGAACTTGTTCATGTTCCCTCCCCCCTCCCATAGGTTCAGAGAGTTGGTGTGTCTCAGACTGAACATGTGTACGGGATGACTGAGTCATGTTTCCTCCCCCCCTCCCATATGTTCAGAGAGTTGGTGTGTCTCAGACTGAACATGTGTACAGGGGTGACTGAGTCATTTTTGTCCCCCCCCCTCTTCCCACAGGTTCAGAGAGTTGGTGTGTCTCAGACTGAACATGTGTACAGGGATGACTGAGTCATGTTTCCTCCCCCCCTCCCATATGTTCAGAGAGTTGGTGTGTCTCAGACTGAACATGTGTACAGGGGTGACTGAGTCATGTTTCCTCCCCCTCCCACAGGTTCAGAGAGTTGGTGTGCCTCAGACTGAACGTGTGTACAGGGATGACTGAGTCATGTTTCCTCCCCCCCTCCCATATGTTCAGAGAGTTGGTGTGTCTCAGACTGAACATGTGTACAGGGGTGACTGAGTCATGTTTCCTCCCCCTCCCACAGGTTCAGAGAGTTGGTGTGTCTCAGACTGAACATGTGTACAGGGGTGACTGAGTCATGTTTCCTCCCCCTCCCACAGGTTCAGAGAGTTGGTGTGTCTCAGACTGAACATGTGTACAGGGGTGACTGACCAGAGCCTGGTTGCCATAGCAACAAATGTGCCCAGCCTGGAAGAGCTGTCAATCAGCCAATGCCACCAGGTAAGTTATTGTAATACAATTAAGTCTGTATTACTATTAGTAACCACCTTTTGCAAGCAACCACCTGCTATCAGAGGACAGATTGAAACAGTCAATAAACAGATAGATACTTGTCAAACTATACATATTGCATATTAAAGACTGTGGCCATTGCATTACAAAATTCCTGTTTGTTGCAGATAAAACTGTTAAAAATTTAAGTAGTCTGAATGACAAAAGTGGCAGCACAGTGTCTGTTAATGTATGGCAACTGTGCTTTAAAAGTCCAAAAAATTGAAGGCGTTTTGCATGCATGTGTCTATTATTATGTTGACTGTGCTTCCAGAAATTAGTGATGAGCATAACTCAGGTTAGTACAGGTAAAATTGGAGCTGTGCAGGTATTTCTCAGGTGTCTACCTGCAACTAACCTGCACTGGTCCAAGTTCTGGGTCTTATACATAATGTCTTATAATGTAGGTGTATATGGATTGTTATTAGCTGCATTGACTATTACCAATTATAAAGTATGAATTCCCAAAAAATTAGCAATAGCCTTTGAAGTTTTAGCATGATCTATGCTTCCTAAATTCAGAGTGTTGCAGGTAAAATTTGTCTGGTGCAGGTTATTTTTAATGTTACCTGCACCAGTGCAGACATTATGATACAAGCCTAAAAGAATACTTAATTGAAAGTATTTCACTAAATTTTGTACTTCGCTATTTGATATCCCGGCTACTATTTCTCAGGTGACAGATGATGGGGTGACGAAAGTCGTGAAACGTCTGCAGCGACTGACGTTCCTTGACATCTCCTGTAACGACAAGCTGACCAATTGCACGCTGGCGTCCATCAGCCAATACTGCCACTGTCTGCAGAAACTGGACGTTTCTCTGTGTAGCCAGATGTCCCATGATGCACTGGACAAGCTGCAGTGCCACCTCCCCCACCTGGTGTCTCTTCAGTCCAGACTGGTGTGAGACCAGCTATTAATCTAGAACTAGGGGTGGGTACCAGTACACTGCCGTTACAAAACCTTTTTTCTTAGAGAAAAAACGGACCTGAAAAAAATCATTTGACCGATTCAAAAACCAACAGATTTTAACGGCAGGCTCTCACTTTTTTAAGACATACCGATCCAAGAAAAGAATAAGAGCACAGGAGAGGAGAGTTGATAGTCAATTTTTACAAAGCTTCTAAAGTCAAATATGCTTTGAAATATCAATGAACGTCGGATACTCCACCAAACATAGTCCTTTGTAGAGAAGGGACCATTGTTTTGAGTATCGCCCATTTACGTTTTTACATATGATTAGGTTCAGGTCCGGTACTGGACCGGGTTATTACATACCCACCCCTATCTAGAACAAATTGTGTTTGGATCTTACAGAGTCAGGATAGTCAGAATCTGGAAATGCTCATGGTTATATTTTCACAGTTATGATGGTGACATCATCATAATAATAATAGCCTTTATTGCACATTCATGCCCTATCAATATAAACTCAACTGTGTTGGTAGTAATTATAGTATTTAACTTTCTTCCAACATAAATGTGTACATGGATCAAATTTTCAACAATATACTGTCACCGTCTTCAGGATCAGTATTGACAGGTCACTTCTGAATGTAAACTCGCAAGAATTTCAAACACATGACCTTATTGTCATCTTTTAATCTTGCACATATGTGACATCAGCGGTTGGTCAAATTGGTAAACCTATAATAAATCACTGTACATGCAGGTTTACAATCATTCTTCTAACCTTAAACTTGGAAACTGTAAAAAGAAATTAATTTGTAGTATTATAGTTTCTGCTTTTGAATAGGAAACTTGTTGAGAAAATGTTGTATCTCACTGTCATTTTCTGTCTACTTACTGTCTAAAGAAGTATTGAAGTATGACAAGTGAATCAAAATATATAAAGAGAGATTTTAACTCAATTTCAAATGGTTGAATTTTAAAAAATGTAAGATATATAGATAAACTTTATGACTTGTGCAATATATGACAACCCGTTGCTTGTAAATAATGTATCTTGCCCCTCTGTACACTTGAATATTTGTAAGATAAAAGTAAATATACCAGTCAGAATCTGTTTACTTATCAACAAGGCCATGTTTATTTAGTCTTTATGACATTCATGCACATCAATTTATGGCCATTTTCAAATAATAAAAGTTTTGCACCATACTGGGAATCATACAAAGTAAATGCAAAATGGGCAAATATGTGCTGTAAATTGAGAAAAAAATCATAAAATGTAATAAAATGCCAACAATCATTCCAATGTCAATGAAGATGTGAAAAAAAATAAAACTGAAGAATGTATCGTAACACCATGCTCAGTTATGTCGTCATTGAACATTTTCTACCTACATTTTTTAATAAAGGCCATTTTTTTTTTATTTAAAAAAAATTAGATTGTTTATCTTTGTAACAGATTAAGAGTTGGTTTTGCCTGTTGTATGCATGGGCAAAGATTTTTATCAAATCTGACGACATTCTCCATAAACTGTTTGTTCAGGTTGGTAAGTCGCTGAATAACAACAATCTTTGTTTACAACCAAGTATTTTACTCGACTGATTGTAACCTTCCCTATAGAGTAAACAAAACATTATCGATAACAGTACAGTTATGGGTGATTAATCTGGTCTCGTATTTGGAATACATTATAATATACGACATGATTATATGGTCCCATTCTTGACTCCTGAAATTATCCGGATATGTACGAAATGTTCGAAACGTGTTTTGTCCCCAAAGACGGTCCGAAAACGTTCCATTACCTGAAATCTGGATATGAGACGTTAATATTTGGTCCCGTTCCGGACTCCTGAAATCATCCGAAAACGTAGGGGGGTCATATTACATTTTGTCCGGATATTGCCCAGATACATCCGGAAACGTTCCCAATCCGGATGTTTACAAACATAGAAACGTCCGGAAATCACACCCTTTCGCACAGTGTTAGCGATTCACATGCACACCTAAGAATTGTGCAGACCTAAATATAAAAGGGACGAGCATATTTCCTACTAAAGTAAGGCATTTTTTCTGTTGGTCGTTATCATATCAATGAGACTGATTAAACAACTTTCCGGTTATTCTGGATGTTGTTTGATAACCTTTCTTATTAGTCAATGTAACTGTTATGCTTTGTAACCCTCATGAAATACCCCCATGCAGACCGTCCTGCGCATGCGGCGGAGGCACTGATTTTGGTTGTGTTATCAATTATTTAATAACTCAAGATCCTTTGGCTAGATTTTCATGCATTTAGTGCTGTGTTATAACATAAAAAAACTTGTAACGGTATATAACGTTAACATTGTATTTTATTTTATTTTAAGTTATCTTCCCTTTTTCCCCAACGACCTGGAGGTCGAGGGACCCGGTGATGTGAGGTAAGTATCGGAAGTGTTTCTGTGTATGTTTATGAATCCAATGAGAAAAAAATACAAGCCCGCTTTGTTCCATGATATCGTAGGACTACTTGACACAAAGCGAGAAAGAGAACATCATTGATGGATGGAAATTATGCAAATAAATACCGAATTCGCATAATCAGTTAAAATGATGCTATTCCAAAGTGCTAATGTTGGGATTTTGGATGCTGAGCAATTTGGAAATTATGTGATAGTGAGAATCGTTGAATATTCATTATGCATTTGCCTAAATGATCAGACAGGGCGTTCTTTCCAGGGTAAGGTTGTCTACTTATGTTATTTGGGTCTATATTTTATATTTAATAGAATATGGTCAACTTCTTTGTCTATAATTTTTGATAGGAGATGGTCAACTAATATGTGTTATGCAGATACGGCCATTGTTTGCATAATAAAGGAGAATGAGAAAGAATATCTGTTGTAAAGATTACACACTTTGAGTGAAGGTACGGGGGCGTAGAACTCTGTTTATGGTGTGTGTGTGCATAGTTATTGAGGTCCTAAGCAAAGATTGCATTTTTGGGCCTTTATCAGTATTTTTAGCATTACAGTCTGACACTCCCTTCGTCTGTGTGGTATCGTCCCTTATTGTATTAACTCCGGCCTACTACATAATGCACATGTAATTTATGCATGAATTCAGCAGGAAGCTGAGCAGACTTCCGTGAGCTTGTTTTGTACCTTAACCACGGAGATTGATATTTTAACCTACGGGCATGTAGGAACCTACTTGTAACCGTAGTGTTCAGTAATTAAGCGTTTATCAATTGAAAGTTAACGGTTTGATAGGTGTAATCATGTGTATGTGTTACTCAATATTTGTATGTGTTACTCTATCATTTAATATACCATACTCTTTTTGTCTGGTAATCTGCTCTACCTTCATTACATGACCAATTACATTTCATAAAGTAAAAGGTTTTGGGGGTCAGTTTTGGGGTTCTCAGAGGATGTCATCAAACTGATCAAATCAACATGACCTAAAAGGATCCATAGGGTTAAAAAATGATTATACATTTTCCATATTCGTGTTTTTTATATATTTCTTTTGAATATTATGATATATTGGAATGAAAGTAATGGCATTTTAACTTTTTTGTTTGCTTTGAGGGATGAATAAATAATGTATGGAAAAAGGAAGACGAAGCGTTTGAGATTTCAAGCATCTTATGTTGGATGTCCATCGTCACTGATCGTCAATAGTTTAATGGCACTCTGACACAGAATCTTACTTTATTGTTAAACATATATAATCATCTCAACATGTTCACAAAATATTTACTGTGACAATTTTTGTCAATTTCAAATGCAAGCAAGTCCAGCTTATTTCAAACTGTATCTTTAAAAAGATATTGCAGAAGAAAAAGCTTTGGGAATTTCCCCATACGTACGTAAAGGAACGTGTAAACACAGTACATGGCACGCCCCATGGGCTAAAAAAGCAGTGCACTTGGCTCGATGTTACTTACATGAGCTTTGTACGTGTGTCGTTTCCTCCTCGATGGCGCACTCAAGGTGCCTTGATGATTCTGTCAAGTCTTAAGCTGTTACCACTTGACTGACTGACTGTCAGACTATTTAATCTTAATTCTACCGGGGCTGCCGTAATTTTGTCTGAATGATACACCGAAGTATTGCCCCCTACATTTCTAGTATTGGGCAATCTTACGTCAGCTGAAGCTGCATAAAACGTCACAATGTCGTTGTGGTCCTGTTCAGGGGCATCTTTCATGTCCCCGCCACTTTCCCATCTTCTTCTCCTACTTTTTGACATCCTCATCTTTCACCTCACAGTATTGATGGTGCGAAGGGTCGTAGACTTCTTCCTCGTTTATTTGATTGTACATATTGCCGCCTCTTTCAGATGTGTCCAATACGTGTTCAACGCTGGTATCTTCATCTTTTATTCCATTGTAGTCGTGTCCCGAAGCGGCGTACACTTCGTCCTCATTGATTTGACTGTACGTATTGTCCCTTACTTCAGATGTGCTAATATCTTCTTCTTTTGTTTCACTATAGTCGTGTCCTGAAGCGTCGTATACTTCGTCCTCATTGATTTGACTGTACGTATTGTCCCTTACTTCAGATGTGCTAATATCTTCTTCTTTTGTTTCACTATAGTCGTGTCCTGAAGCGTCGTACACTTCGTCACCATTGATCTGACTGTACATTGCGTCGAATCCTTGCAGACTCTTTGTTAGGGGCGACCCCTGTGCATTACCACTGTACATTGGGTTTCTCTGTAAGGCACTCACTGCGCTAATTGGAAAAGCTAAATTAGGATTTTGATTGTGACCTCTTCTTTTTCGGTAGGTAAACATTGCTATAGCGCATGTTATAATAAATAAAGCTGCCACTATGAAACGTACAATCAGAGGCATCCAGAAGGTGGATGCTGCAACTATATAAGGCGTTACGCTAGGGAGTACGTTGGTTGACGTCACAAAAACGTTTTTTCTTCTTTCATGGCAAACAGCCGGAGCTGTGATCATGGGTGCTACATTTTTGTCTATGGTTGAAGCAGCTGGCTGACATGTTGTGTCATTTGCTTGCCTTATCTTAGAGATGTTGATGTACGAAACGTATCTGATGTATTGCATGAGAGCGTAACAGGGCACTGTCGCCACAGAATGTTCTCTGACTTCGCTCTGATTTCTTGCCTTGGATCTCTGAAAGTTTTTCTGTACTTCTGCCACAACACCAAAAACCATGGATCCATTCCCAATATTGTTACCACTCAGGTTTACACTAGATAGTCTTAAATTAGACGACCCCTTTAAAGCCAACTTGATGCCGGGAGGAGATGTCCACATCTCAGAACATTGGGTAGAAACCGATTTACTGTTATGCTTTTTTTAGTCGCTACTATGACTATGAATGGAGGGTGAGCCGTAAAACCACCTAACCGAAGGTCGTCTGATAGTGGTCTACATATATGAAAACTGTTTGGGGCGTTGTCTTGACGAATACTGAACCAGTCAATGACGAAGATTTTTTCAGTGGCATCATAATTCATAATCAGACCCGTATCACCTACATCGAATCTTATCCACTGCCTTGTGCCGTACAGGCAGTTTGCATGCCTAGCCACCCATGCTACATTACCTATAACCTGTGCTTTGGTATCAAGGAGGCTATTCCCGCTTAGTGCTAGGTGGAAAACTTCGACATTTGACAGAGTCAAGAAAGCTTCTCTTTGTAAACATACGATGCTGTTGTTAAGTAAATCCAGATAGTTAAGTCGCTTCAAGGACTCGAATGCATTTTCTGGAATCGTTTCAATCTTGTTGCCATTCAAAAAAAGCTGCGAAAGCACTTTGAGCCCAATAAACCAGTGATTACGTACCTCTTGCAGTGCATTGTGACTTAAATCTAACCAGACAAGCTGGTTAAGGTACTGAAAACACGCTGCGTCTACACTGGAGATCATGTTGCTGGAAATTGAAAGATGAGTCAGGTTATATCCATGAGGTGGTGCCGAATCACTGTGCCAGTTGTGGGAAATTAGTGTTAACATTTATCATCTAAATTCAGATGTTCTAACGTCGTGAAATCTTTGAATGTGGCCCTGTCTATCTGGGTTATTCCTGAATCAGTCAGAAACAGACTTATGAGACGAGAAGACCGGATTGTAGCCAGACGTTCTGACGATAGTTTACCGTGCTCAAAACCTCTTATGAACGCGAGCCGTTCCACATCGGGAAAACACTTTGTAGTCGGCCTATCACTGTAACTATTGATATGGTCAGTATTGTTACATGATATGCAACCCATCGAACCGATAGACTGAGGTCCGTTCTCAAAAATCATTTTGTGCGTCGGACGCACGACGTGAACGGTTTACTCTCGCACCCAGTAGGAATGCATGTCTGGTTTACTGACAGAGCAGTTATTACCTTTGATAAGGCGAGGACAAGTAGAAGGCTAACATTGTGTTCAACTTGTACCTTCGAATTCATTGTAAACAAGAATTTTTTTTCACTTTCTAAAAACGTATCCGTTGAAACAACGTACTCGCTTACACGTTCTGGGAATGCTGTATTCTGGCGGTTTTTACCACATTAAGTAGATTTAACTTTTTAACGTGCGATTTGCGATACAAAGCTGATTTTCGAGCGCGATAATGATGATGTTTCCGGGCCTTTCCGTTTTTAATTAGGCAAAAAATACATTAAAATCTAAGCTACAACCTGTGCACGTTTTATTTTAATGGTGTCGGCGAAGTTACTAAACTAGCGGACAAGAAATAGATATTGTTAAGTCGATTATAGTTCGCTTCCTGATATTCCTAGCTGGGCGTCGTGTACTTGACAAAGGCTTTTGACGACTTTCTTTGCTTCACTCAAATGTAGAAATCTGTTACTGGTGTTAGTTGAGCGTAAAAGGCCAGAGTCAAACGTCCTCCCCGCCCCTGATGGCGCATAGGGCGGTGCCCATCTCCGTTTCAGTAGCCCTGGGCCACACAACTTTGTGCAATCAATACAGCAGGGGGCTAGTCCACTGATAGTGGCGTGTGTTCATCTTCCATATTCTTTCCCAAATGCTGAGTGCTAAGCAGAGAAAGCAGCATGTACCATTTGCAAAGTCTTTGGCATGACTTGGCCGGGGATCGGAATCACGACCTACCGTATGCAAGGCGAAAACTTTACCCACTCGGGCATTGCACCGGTTGCAAAAAAGAATAAAAGGTGGTGAGAGGAAACTGTGAGTTCTTGTGACCTTCCAATGTTCTAGACAGCGTGGATACCATGGAACTCACGGTCTCTAAAGGGCTATGTGAATACCATTATCGTAGCCATAGGGGTCTGACTTGACTTACCGGAGAGCAGCAGAAAACGACTTTCCGTGGTCCTCGGTATTAGTAAGTCCATGTCCGAATTATCTCTTGGTAAGATACTTGCTGATGCACATGCTGATTTGTATGCCTGACTTCACTCACTGTTGAAGCTGGGCTTGTGCTATGTGCCAGAGAAATGCGCATGTTGTACTGCCTGTTGATCCCTCCTATTGGAACACCGGGCTATCAAAACATGCTAAAATATGTACCAAAGGGAGGCCATTCAGCAGTTTGGCCCACACACAGCAAATTACCTTTGCCCCTCTGGCAGGGACATTGCATGTCCTGAAAAAAGGACTGCACGTCCTGAAAAGAGTGGGGTTTCCCTTTAGGGGCCGAATAGAGGGGGTTCCCTTTAGGGTGTGTGTGGCTCTATTCACAAAGGGAGGCCATGTCAGCCCGCACACAAAAATTACCTTTACCTCCAGTGGGACTGAGGAGCGGTGGACCCTGTCCCCACCAATGCCCTCAGTTTATCCTGCTGGGTGGGTTTCCCTTACCATGGGTGTGTGCGTGGGCAGTGGACAGTCTAGCACTGTACGGGGTGAGGACGACCCCGCCCGCCACAGTCCTGCGACTCCACTGGTGCCCAACTGTATCGGCTTGCCGTTCCGTTGGACCACACCAGTGGAGTGGAGAGGGGGGACTTGCTGCGTGGGAAACAGCCTGTCCCCCAAACATCTCTTCTTTTCCCAGGCTAGTACTACCCTCTACGTCCTTGTACTTATTGTATGTGTATGTATGTAATATTGAAATTGACTATGTACAATGTATCCTGGAGAGGCCACTCCATGCCATACGTACTGTAGCGGCATTACAACACGGGAAGTAGCAGATACCGGTTATAAACCTTCTACTCGATTGGCGTAGAGTAGGGTGCCAGGGGCTGCTTCCGTCGGTGGGAGAGATCATCGCGTCTCATTGGGCAGCTACCGCCCGCCTTAAGCTGGGCAGCCCCCAGCCAGTAGGGTGTTGCCCCGCCACAGTCCGTCTGCCTTGAAGGGTGCGCTGGGCTTAGGGCTTCAAGAGCCTGAAAGACGAACTGTACCCATTGTACCCAAGACCAAAGGAAAGAAACAAACTCTCAGAATTGGTTGTTGGAATGTGCAAACAATGACTCCAGGACTGTCTGATGATCTCCAGGAAATAAGTGACGCTAGAAAAACAGCTGTGATTAACAATGAACTCCTGAGACTTAATGTAGACATTGCCACTCTACAAGAAACCCGTCTGGCAGACTCAGGGACCTTGCGAGAAAGTGACTACACATTCATCTGGCAGGGGAAAGCTTCACAGGAAACCAGACAGCATGGTGTAGGTTTTGCCATAAAGAACTCTCTATTAGACTCAATTGAACCGAGAGAGAAGGGTACAGAGCGAATTCTCACACTCCGGCTTCTCACAGAAAATGGGCCCTTGAACCTTGTGAGTGTGTATGCTCCAACACTGTGTTCACAAGAAGAAACTAAGGATGAGTTCTACTGCCAACTCCAGACTACCATCCAAGGTATACCCAAGCAGGAAAAGCTCCTATTACTGGGCGACTTCAATGCCCGCGTGGGTGCTGATTATGACTCCTGGCCGAATTGCCTCGGAAAATTTGGTGTTGGCAACATAAACGACAATGGGCAACGTCTGCTCGAGTTCTGCACTATCAATGATCTGTGCATTACAAACTCCTTCTTCAACACAAAACCACAGCACAAGGTATCCTGGCGCCACCCGCGCTCCAAACATTGGCACCAACTAGACCTGGTTATTGTGAGACGCTGTCACTTAAGCGATGTTTTACTCACCCGCTCCTAT